>NC_085001.1:8168640-8209569 GCF_963854185.1 Sardina pilchardus
ATAATCAGTCATGATTTCATTTAAATCAGTGTCTAATCTAACTGAACTGCCAGCCATCATGTGTACAAAACAAGGTGGCACTGATTTGTTTTTTAGTGGCATCTTCAGTCTATGGATTGCATAACAAGAACATAAAAAAAAATCTCTCTCTCTCTCTCTCTCTCTTCCGAAACTTTTGAAACCAGCAAAAATAGGCACGCTATAACCACAGTGTGTATTTATGTCCAAGTCTGCACCAGAAGCAGTATTTTTAACCCATTCATTTGCATGCCTGATTCAAGTTCCTTCTAGTCGTAGACAAGCCTGGCCAGCACAAGTTCATTCAGCTTAATAAAAACAACAGTCACCTATATCAATTGAAGTTGCCATTGTAATTGTGTAAATGTTTTGTTGCATTTCAGCAATTCTTTTTTCATTCCTGTGCCACTCTCAGTGTTCAACAAACCAAGCATCCAGCCCACATTGTTATGTAAACAAATAAAAATCCCCATCTTCGGACCGCAATACCCAGCGTAGTGTGCAGTGTGAGCTTAGCGTGAGGTGCGAGCAGTTAAGGAAAGAGAGGCTGTGAAGCCGCTGGGGATTTTCAGACCATTTTCCAGACACCCAAAACACCAGTGAGGAAAGTGAGTTTACTATCACGCGTCTGAGTGTGGAAAGAGCTGTGTCTAAATCAGGGGAGGAAGTACGTCAGGGCCAAGACAGGAAGTGAGGGGTGAAACCGAGACCGCAGCGCAGCCGGAAGCCACAGTGGAACTTGAACCAAAATATTTCGAGGAGCTACTTCAGGCCAGGAGAAGCAGTGACAGGAGTGGGCACAGGGCTTTTGTGTGTGTGTGTGTGTGTGTGTGTGTGTGTGTGTGTGTGTGTGTGTCTTTTTGTCATGCTTGCATGCAAGCGTGAGTTTCTGTGTGTTGCATTTCTGTTTGTCAAATGCCATTTGACTCAGAATCACAATTCACATCTCTGTACTGAACTGAGCACTATATGACAGACACCAGATAAACAAAGTTGAGTGTTGAGGAGACTGAACCCACTTTGAACTCGTCAGAATATTCTGGAAACTGGAGGTGGGGTGTTGGGGGGGGTGAGGGGGGGGGGGGGGTGAAAGGCTGGAGAGCTAAACTCCTGTGCCTGACCCCAGTGTCCACTGAGATAGCACGGACCCCTCCGACTTCACCCGGGCCCTGCGTAGGGTCAGTCCCACAGACCCCCGTCTAAGAGGGATATCGGTTTTCAACCAGCAGTTCCCCTCAGAGAGGAACTAGGTATCAATACTCCAGATGTCTGAAAAAAAGGACGGATTTACAAGAGGGACTTTGATGTGCTGATGATCAATGTGGGCTGGTGGTTTCATTGACCCCACTGTGGTGCCTCATCGTTGCAGCGGAAAGATGGAGAAGGTAGTCAGGGTTCTTTGTTCCTTTGGTGGTTAAGCCGGCGTTGGTAGCCTTGCCGGTGCCCCCTGTATGAACTCTGAGAAGTCATTGATCACTTGTTGTGCTTATGCGTTTGTTTGGTCTCACAGACTAAAGCAGCCTAAGCTCTCACACGCCAGTCTTCCACAAACAGAATGCACACTGAACTTCTGCATAAACACCACAAAGTTACTCGAGCTTCGAGAGCAAGCCACTCTCTCTTTCCAGTCATCTCTGCTGTGCACCTCGACATCTCAACAAGAAAAGGTGCCTTTTTAGCAGCTTCACAGGCAACAGTTCATAAACAGACATTACAAACACAACAACAGATTTAACGCTGATACATACTAGATGTACAGCACTACATAATATGACCGTTTCATGGTGCATGTACAATCTGAGGAAAATAGATCACACTTCTTATATATCTTATATGCTCTGGTCTAAACACATGTCACATATCCTCTGGCCTAATGGTGGGCATCTGGCTTGAAATGTCCATGTGACGAAAAGTAAAAAGAAAATTGAGGGTGCTGTCCTTTTTCCTATCTACAATTGCAGTATTGTTTAGTGTGTGGCATGCAGTACACTGGCACGCAGACGTCACATTTTCTTTTCCTCTACAGTTGGCACATTTAAATGGATTGAGCACTAAAGTATGCAAATGCATCTCTACATATGCATTGCGTTTCATAAGGGGAAGGTTATATGTTTAAAAAAACACCTTGGCCCTCATAGTAATACATTTATGGCAGCTTTAGCACATTGGGAAAAATGTAAGCATATTTCATTTTCAAAACACAGCCGCTTAAAGCCTCCCTTGACACACAAAAAGAAGCATTTAATAAATGTCTAATTTATTCCAACTATCGTAATTAAAGAGAATCAGTATAATCTATGCAATTGCCTAACCGCAGAAAGGTGGGGAAAATATGCATAAACATTTTACCACCATGATTCGGCTCTGCTCACATTTTTGGCAGGTTGAACTTCGGGTGTGGGATAAGGACTTAAGGATTTGCCATCCTCCTCAACAATTTAGGGAGGAAATATCGCAAAGTCGCAGCCATCAGCAACGGCACAATGCTTCACCAGGGGTGTCTGTTTCGACACCTCGGCAGGCAGGAGCGCACCCAGCAGGGCTGTCCCTGAGCTCACAAGAGAGTGCACGGGCTTGTCATTCCCACTGCCCTGTCCGACCAAGGTGCCAAGCTGTCCGTGTGATTGTCACCCACTCACACTCACACGTGCCATTACTGGTGCCAATTCTCACAAATTCAAGAGTGCAAATCTGTTTTTTTTTTGGTGTGTGCTGAAAGTATTTTACACATGTCATTCATCTCAAACACAAGCCCTTTCCTCTTCCCAAAATCAGTGTACCTCATCCTTATTCCAGCACTACCCCCGATCTGGATATAAATTTAATCCCAACCCTGTGTAGCCATTTCATGTGCTGCTGTATATCTGTTGACCTACAGTACATCCCACTGACACATTGTTTACAGATACAATATTGTGATAGTTTTCTCTTTCACGCTTACACCACTCCACATATAAACTGCGCCATAACTTACTTTTCTTGACTTAATTATGATTGTTCGTTTAAATAATGACTTTTCTGCTTTGTCTCTCTTCTTGCTTTCACTTGCATCTACTGAAATGCTACTAGTACTCTTAAGTCCCAGAGGCACTTGAATGCTTGAAATGTCTTGCCTGCAACGTATTGTCAATTAAGAAGTGTTTAGCAGATGAGAGGATTTACTTATAAATTCAAATAGCACATTAACTTCTGTGTTGATAGTAGAATTGGTAGCTTTTATTACAGAATGTTTGACTAATCTCACAGAACACAGAACTCAGAAGAGGCCGCAAGCCCCAGACCTTTTGTCAAGAATTTCTGTATTAATGTCTACTGTATGTCTGCCTTAAGCCCCGCTTGTATACAAACACTGTTATGAAAAATTATGTGAACAATAATGGGAAACAAACAATGATCCTGTGCCCCAATTTCAAAGCTCAACTTAAGGCCGTGATTGTGTAATTACTACCGTAAAAACACATCCCATAATGACAACCCTTCCGGTGAAGGACTAACTAGGGCACAGCGCTATATGGGTTGTAACAACAACGAGGAAAGGCAATTTGAATGGCCCCGCTAGTGCATCTGGAAAAAACACAACTTATTTGACTATATACCCCAGAGTGCCTTTGTGTTGTTTTTTTCCATGCAATAGTGAAATGTTGCAGATAGGCATCGCGCCCAGCCCGAGCCTCTCTGGAATCCCTACATGCAAACGAGACAAGGAGAACCTGGGCCTAGGTGATGTAACAGAGATTTCCAATGCCACTAACTGCCCCGGCTGATCCGAGGACAGTGGTCCCCTGTGTTGTGTCCCAGTTAATGTTAGAAAGTCGAGGAAATGCAAATGTGCCCGTGCATTTAGCGGGTGGCCTGCTCCCTGGTGCTGGGTAATGTTTCCACTCGCCGGGCTCTGTCGCGGCTTCCCTGTTGGAAAGTGCAGTGACAGCAGTTAAGCTCTCCCTCTCCTGAGTTCCTGTTCGGAGGGATTCCCCACGTTCGTTTGCATCCCTAAAAGAACAGGCGCGGGGAGTGTAGGCAAACATTAAAGAGGTGGACGGCTTTTTGCTGGCGCAGCATCTGGAACATATGTGGGGGAGGCCGTTGCTCAGACTCAATGATCCCAAATTATCAAAATATCAGGGGGGTTGCACCGTGCCGGGCCGGTGGCAATGGGGTCAGTGTTCGCTATTTGCATATTGGTGTTACAGGGACCATGCTGCTGTACTGTTCCATTGGACATTACACACATTTCACAGCGCAAGAGTATGGTTCAGAAACTCAAGAAACAGGATTTAAATTTGGGTCAGGCCTTTCACAAACAGATGAAGTTCATAACGAATTGGACTTTGATAAACCTACAAATTCTAGTCAACCCCTCTCTCCTATAACAATTACAACTCAGGGAGGATCTCCACCTGAATATAGTGTGTATACACACTAGCAGTCTTCTGATGTCTCTGGCTGCATTATAATCCTCGAGTACGCCTGTGAAGCCCTCCTCACACACAGAGGAGCACGCTCACGTGCATTCACCATTACTTTGGACCAGGGGTGTAGTGGTGAAATAAGAGGCGGCTCAACTATGAACTCTGTGATCACTGGAAGGTGGACTGTGCTGCCCTGCGGAATTGATTTTTAAAGGCAAAAGGTCACCGTCCAATGTTTATATCAATACCAGTGGTATTAAATAGTTCCTAGTGTTGATAAGTGTACACATTGTGGACAATGTGTATAATACAGTGTGATTTTTGACTGTGAAGAGTTGCAAATGGTGAATAAACTCTTTTGAGAGGTGGATAAACTCTAACAAGAGGTGCATAAACTCTATTCCTGAAATTTCAGAGGTGGATCAACTGTGTTTACTTGCGTTTAGCCCCCACTGCAGCACTGCTTTGGACTGCACAGAAAACATAAACACAGTCAATGACTGGGCATCACTTTCGCAACAGCTCTAAGTGTCCTTAAATAGGCCAAGGGAACACACATTCAGAGGGTAATCAGACACCCTTATATGGCAGAGAGGCCCTTCTTTTGAACTGTCCTTTTGTCACTTCAGCAGATCATGCGCCATGTGCAGCATAGCATGGATGACTGAGCCTGACAGAAGCACGGGCAGCGCTGCATACGTCATGGAGGAAAGAGACGACCTCTGGTTCCTCTTTTTATTTTCTTCTAAAAACGGTCGCATTCAAATGACCATGCATCCATTTTCATTTTCAGCGGCTCCGTGGCACTCGGTGGAGCTCGTGCTGATTGTTTTTTCCACAGGTGTGTCTCTCGTATTTTCCACTCGTGACCACCAGATTGTTTTCATTGCGTGGGCCTGATTACAATTCTAGATGAACTTTGTTGCAACATGTTGCTGCCTCACAACTTAAATGAGGCATAAACATCAACATTGTCATTTATTACAATTTGTAATTAAATGAGCTCAACATTAATTAACCTTATGTTTGCCCTTACTGTTTGTTATGCATAGTGTTACATTATGTTTTTGACATCGCTCAAGGACCAATTCCACAAAATGTAAAGTATAGCTGATAATGATTAGATATTATAGTGTGTTGCACATACTATGTAAGTGATCCAAGACTAGACTATGAATACCAGACTAGACTGTGAATCTCATTGAATACTAGGCCTTATCAAGATATTCTACAACATCTGCACCAAACTCTCAGCTGCCGCACCTACACACAGTTTAGCAAACCACAAAGATGAGCCGCCAGAGTCTCCCCTGGAGTGTGTGAGTGTGTGTGTGTGTATGTACTATGCGTGCATGTGTGTGTGTATGTTTCTGAAGCCCCCTAACCACACTGCATGAATCAGTCGCTCACCCACACACTCTATTTTCAGTTCATTAAGGAGAATCTCACTACTAATACTATTACTCCCTCCATGTGTTGGTCTCTGAGCCAGCCTGTCTGCCGTGCAGCACATCTCCCTGGACTGGCTGATGCGGTAACAGGCCACACTCAAGGAGGCCCTGGGGTCTGGCCCTCAACTAGCGGGCAGATTGGTGATACATGTTGATGGAATATTACCTAGTTGCTCTCTGAACACACACACACACACACACACACACACACACACACACTGAATTAAGGGACTTTCAGGAGGATGAGAATCAGTGTTCAGTGCGCTATGACTTAAAGGAAAAGTCTTCACTTTTTTTGTACATCATCTGCATTGCATGTCTTTTTGTGTGTCCTGCACATACAGTAGGCCGTCATCGTCTATCAGAGCCAGCGGTGGAATGTAATCTTTCTGCATATTGCATTAACTTCCCCTTACCTCCTCAATGGGCTTGCTCACTCACTGACCAACTCCAGAGAGCGTTTTAGGCAGAGGGGCCCGCTGAGAGGACTGGAGTCAGATTTTTGAAATGCTAGTGATGTACAGCCTACTGCAGCCCCCTTGGAGCTCCCAAAACCCTGGTTGCATCACTCAATTTAAATGGATTTGCTTGTCAATGGCCTCTTTCCTGAACTACAGAAGGGGAAAAAGAGAGCATTTTCAACAACAATTACAATGGCACTCGTATCAGGTACTGAATAATGTCATACAATCTATGGCAATACAAGAGCACATGAGCCATATGCAGTCTCTTATCTTTTTTCCCCATGGAAATAATGATGTAGCACATTAACAGAGCAATAATTATGTGTGGCTTGATGAAAAAAGTTTGGGTGTGCAAACTCAAACAATGCAACACAACAGGCAACTCTACTGGGGGAAAAAACTGGTTGTGGTAAGCAAACTTAGTGACAATGTGCAAAGGACGTTCTTATTATTTTAGAAGAAAAAAGATAAGATATTTTCTCTCTGGTTTCTAAATTGGTGAAATGGGACCCATGACGTTTGCCCTCTGTGGTTCCTTTAATGGCTGTGGGTTCCGATCGCTTTTCCACTTTGCCGTTTGCTTTCACCGGAACTCTTAACCAAATAGAGACAGTGAGGGGCGGGCCCGGATAAACTCCTTATTTGGAGTTTCCAGTTCAGCGGCGAACTTAGCACTGTGAGCCAAAGCCAAGCCTGCGGATTTACAAGGCGCTTGCAATATTTACAAGCGATTAACTCTGACAGTTGCCGTCTTTGTAAGCCAGTGCAACAGTTGCTGCCTCTGACTTTGTATCTTCATCTCTTGAAAAAATAAAAATATATACTTATATATTTAATTTAATTTGCATATGTCAACAAATGTGTTTTTTTTTTACATCCCAGGCCATCACAGTATTTTCCCCAAGCGGTTGTAGGAGTGCACTCTTTCAACAGAAATGAGTCTCTTAAAACATGAGGGTTGCACACTGCTGCTTTGGACATATGAATCATTTTCAAAAGCTTGAAGCAGACTGCCTGTGGATCAGCACATTTATACTGTAAAGTGTTGTTAATGTAACGTAGAGCTTACTGAGTACAGTGATGCCTGGATATTATTAGCCTCGCCATTTATTATGTCTGTTAGAATTATTGCCTCCTGTATTAAGATATTAAGCGCACGTGAATGTCTGCCCAAATGTGCAAACTGGCAGTGCATAACCTTATTTAATAAGAAGACACTGTCTGAATAAAGGACTGCCAGTGAATACACTAACACTAGCCTTACTGCGTGGGAAGAGATGATCTGGTCACCGAAGGCGCTCTCTCTCTGTGTAGGTTATGGGATGGTGGTGGTATGGGATGGTGGTGGTGGTTTACTTGGCCCTTGCCGGGTGTTTTGAATCAACTCACAGTTGTTTTGCTGCTTAGTGTGACCTAATCTTTCAAATTAGTAGACTGTCTGTGTATTTCAGTAGCCTATGTTCACATTCCAAAACGGCATCCGTAGTAGGCTACTGAGTGAGCGACATAAGTAAGCGCTATCTTGCAAAATGTGCACACAATAGCACAACTCATCAATTAACAGAAAAGTAAATATGGGTGTGTTTCATGAACAGTGCATTTTGAAACGGGACGTTAAATGATTACGTTTTCTCTACTTACTGGTAATGATGAGTCTATTTAACAGACCTTTTATATTTTGGGGTCGGCAGTCTTGCAGACAATCACTGCTGCATTGAATGCACCCTCATCATATTGCACCTGCACATGGAAAGTGACACAATAGGCCTATTGAACTTAAGTTTCACACGCGTCAATACGCACAAGATTCGCACCAAACAGAGGCGACGAAGAAAATTTTCGCGGATGGTCAGTAACATATTTAACAGACTTCATACCCTCAATACGCCATAAACAAATCACAACCACATAAACTGTATAGCCTTAAAACAAAACAAAAAAACAGCCCCGTACGTCCGCAGAACAGGACCGCTCGGCTTTCACCAGCACTCTTCCTGCTCCGGACTCTAATGTTCCACTATGAGGTGCTTCCATTGGTGACGTGTGGCGCACGATCTAGCTTTGTGTATCCATAAATGGTCATCTACGTCACAGATTTGTTCCGTCCCCCTATTTAATACAAGTGAGCGTTGGAGTTCCCTGTCTAAGCAATGCCCTCAGCAGTCAGCGCTCCACTAGTGCAATCACCATCGTTTCATTGATCCAGAGACTCTAAACATCCCCACCAAACGAGACAACAAACTCTTTATTTAATTTATAATAAGCACGACTGAACTTACATGTCTCCATTTCAACGAAGAGGTTCCAAGTGCTGACTTGGGTCGGGGAGTTGGATACAGCATTACCAGGGATTTGTTCTCGCACTACCATCGTCATTGATCACCTTCCATCGCACTGTCAAGAGAGGAGACTGCGGGTGTATCTCAACGGATACCTTCACGCTGTCATTAATGACAAACTGAATAACTGCTATGACAGGTAAACTAGCGGAGAAGCTCCCTCTTACCATGAGCAGTTTAATTAATACAATTCCTGACAGTCTTTATCCAGAGGAGGACATTCCGACTTCTATGAACATTTTCACCAGCACGGATTCTATTTCCCACTACTCGCAGATGAACACGGGTAAGGACTAAACTTAACTTGTATCTTAGAGCTATGGTTTTGTTTGTCTTTGTTGTGGGGCTGTTTGCGTAGTTCTCAGTACGCTCACAAGGCAACAGTTGTCTCCAAGCCGGGCGCGCTTCGCAGGCACCTGTTTTGCGCTCCTCGCCGCTCTGTACAAGCGCTCCGACGGAGCGTAGGCTATCTCATTTGCAATGAAAGAACATTATCATTACTTCGGAAGCAAAGAATCATTATCATTAACACATGTTGTCAAGTCTGTTGTGTTGTATGACTCAAAATACACAGTTACTCTTTAGCGCGGGTGATAGTTTTCAAACCTCTTCTGTTGACAGGCAGGGAATGACAACATGGATGTAGCTTACTCATGGCCACTGTCAAAGTCGTAGGAAGATGGTCCATTTGAGCGATAACATGGTAAAACAGTGGTGGTGCTCACAATCGAAACCGTGCACGCCTGTTGAAATGTTGCCTAGATGTAATGTTAGAAGTTGAGAGAAGTCAGGAAAGCGCTGATTACAATTGAGGATTTAGTGTTTGCAACCCGCAACAATGGTATGGCAAATTATTGAACTGGTCGCGATGGGGAGACAGTGAAATTTGGACACTGGCAACTGTAGCCTATCTGCAATACTTGGCAAAGGAGAGCCGTTTACAGACTGAAGCATCTCACGTTTATTTTGAGATGGACAAGATCGAGAGTCTATGGCAATCCGTAGGATTTAGAGGTTTATAGTTTACTGATATAACGTCACATCTATGACTTGTGTCAGTCACTACGAAGATCTTCAAACTTCACTCAAAATATCTGCATTTATGGTTACAAGTCGATAGACTTAACGCACTATTTACTTAACTGACACACACACACACACACACACACACACACACACACAGTGAGAGAGAGACACACACACACACACACACACACACACAGTGTGTGAGAGAGAGAGAGAGAGAGAGAGAGGGAGAGCGAGAACGAGAACGAGAGAGAGAGGCTTGCTCACACTCATAAACTGTACCTCCTTTTCTAAGGATCATTAGGCTACTTGGTGGATGGGGGTGGGTGCTGTTGTAAGTAAATAGATAAATAAACGACTAAACTTTTTCTTGTGGAATATAAATAAATAGGCCACGTTTTCCGTCACGACTAATGGCCTCACTGAAAATATCATCAACAGCTTATGTTTCATATAAATTCGGTGGTTTGTTCCAAATCGAAGGTTCACTGAGTTCACTGATTATATTAGATGTCTATGATGACCTATTGATTTTATTAAAACAATTTTTTTAAAAATTGTCCTCAAAATATAAGCAATATCAGAGATGTCATTTCAAAAACAAAACTAAATGAAGACTAGACCATGCCGCAAAAATTGTGCTCAAAACCCCCCTTAATAAGGATATTTCATTATTTTTTAGCAAATCAAAAAGAAAATAAATAACATGACGTAGCGTACTACATCACATTTAATGAGATCAGAAAACATTTTCCAGCTTATAAAATAACAGGCTAATGACTGTTTAAAATGACTGAAAATGGCTTCGCGTTATTAACAGGCAGCCTGTGATAAGACGCAGCTATGTACATATTCTTCTCTATTTAATTGGTAAATCATGGGAGTTTAAGTCACTTCTGAGAGTCATGGAAACATTTCCGTCAAAATTATTAGCTGACAAGCCTCTATCGATTATATACAGACAGGACATCTGACATGTGAACTGACGTCCTTCATACGCAACTGCTATGTGCGTCTGGCTGAATTTATCTATAAAAATGACATCGTCTATGAAATCGATCGGTTTCGTTGTTTAAATCACCGAGTAAATTATTCTGATTTTACTGATTTTAATTCATCAAACCAAGTGTATCTGCTCTTTGACCGCCGAAGCCTCGTAATTTATTGACGCTTAATATTATTTGAATGACAGCTATTTAGGTTGCAATTCTAATTTAATATAGGCTAAATATTTATATTTATAAAATATGACAAACATTTTTCTAACAGGATAAATACTTCAAATGAAACATCTTCTGATTTCTTCATGTCTGTTTAGGATGAATTTAGAAGAGCAAAGGCAAACTTTTTTTCCCCTCTACTCCTTCATATGCCTAGCCTAAATATTTATTTCTTAAGACTTTCATTGCCTTAATTGCAACAACAATTACATATTTTTAAGAGCAATGAAAATGTCACCGTTAAAATGAAACGTTTTTTCCAAAGTGAAATTCTTAACAATAAGGGATGAATGACAACCTGCCATTTCACAGACACCATGCTTTTTGTGTTGAATGGATGCAGACACTGCCTGCAATTTTGGTTTTGTTTGTTTCACTGTGTAGCCCACCAGACGTAAGCTAAAGCCCTGCTGAAGAAAGAGAGCAGTTGCAGTATATTTAACACAGAGGTTCTGAGTTAGTAGCTACTACCACTGCAGGTTAATGCCTGTCTGATGTCAAATTTGACTCTCAAAAATGTATGTTTCCAATGAACTGATTGAGGTCAGACCGCAGGCTGCACAGTGGCTGTTTCACGAGGCAACACAAACCAAGTGCCATCCGACTGGTGTCTTCGCTTATGCACACGAGCAGAGAGAAGGCGACACTCGGCTCACAGAGAAAGACATTAGCCGGACAAAAAGGGATAAAGTCCCTAATACACTGAGTCTCTGTGATAATGAACCTGCGTGAGATAAGAGTTATATGTGGAGCCGGTGCCCTGTTGTGAGGAAACCCAGGGACGGCCGAGGCTGCTGCGGCCGCACTCCTGTGGGACTGCCTATGGTCTCATAATCCGAGGGTGCATCTGAAACTTGATTTACGGGACCTTGTGGGAAAGCCGAGAGTGAGGAGGGCGAGAGAGAAGCACACCACGTTAGAGAGAGAGACAGAGGGAGAGGGAGAAAGAGGGAGTGAGGGAAAGAGAGAGAGAAAGAGAGAGAAAGAGAGGGGAGGGGAGGAGGGTATACTCACTTTGCTCCTTGATTCGGTCGGCAACTTTACTTTGTGTCAAAGTCAGATATGCTGCTTCTAAATTCCACTCATCGATTGGACGTCCGTCTTTCACTTTATGGGATTTCTGTTTTTCTGGATGAACAGTCAGCTGAAGTAGGGCGAAAAGTTAGAGTTTGAGATGAACCAAGGATTCCACTACAGACCAAGCAAGTCAATGAGTCACAGTAAACATTTACTCTGTGAATGATGTCAAGCATATGACTTTACTTGAGGATGTTCGGCTCTTAACAAAACAATCTAAAGTCTAAAGTGATATTTGTTTGTTGATGGCATTCCTTCTGAATTTCTCTCCTGTTTCTGTGCAGATAATATCATGGATCTGGGCATGGGGAGCGAGAAGGGATCGTCCGAGATCCAGTACGGCTCCAGTTTCCAGTCCAATCGCAGTGGCCAGACGGTCACCTACTTGGGGAAGTTTGCGTTCGACGCGCCCCCGTCGGGCGGGATCGGCGGCTCGGGGTGGTGCTCCGACAACAACATCATCAGCCTGGTGAGCGCCGGCATCCTGGGCGTGTCTCCGTCTCCCGGCAACCTCACCACGCAGACGTCGTCGTCGGGCGGCAGCATGGGCGGCCAGTCCTCGGAGATGGAGCAGGTGTACGGTCCCCCGCTGCCCGCGTACTCCACCTGCAGCGAGATGTACCCGGACCAGGTGTCCTTCCACCACAGCCCCGCCACCAGCACGCCCCTGGCGTACCCGGGCAACGACTATCACACCACTTCCAAAGCCCCCATCGACGGCAGCCTGTTCTCCATGATCCCCGACTACAACCTCTTCCACCATCAGGGCGAGGTTGGCGTCATGGAGCACAAACCCTTCCAGACCATGGACCCCATCCGGGTGAACCCGCCTCCCATCACGCCCCTGGAGACCATCCGGGCCTTCAAGGACAAGCAGCAGATCCACCCGGGCTTCATCGGGGGGCAGCAGCACGCGTCGCAGCACCACCAGCCCCCCCAGACTCTGACGCTCAAGCCCATCCGGCCGCGGAAGTACCCCAACCGGCCGAGCAAGACGCCGGTGCACGAGCGGCCGCACGCCTGCCCGGCGGAGAACTGCGACCGGCGCTTCTCGCGCTCCGACGAGCTGACGCGCCACCTGCGCATCCACACGGGCCACAAGCCCTTCCAGTGCCGCATCTGCATGCGCTCCTTCAGCCGCAGCGACCACCTCACCACGCACATCCGCACGCACACGGGCGAGAAGCCCTTCTCCTGCGAGTTCTGCGGACGCAAGTTCGCCCGCAGCGACGAGCGCAAGCGGCACGCCAAGGTGCACCTCAAACAGAAGGACAAGAAGCCCGACAAAGGCGGCGCCGCCGGCGCCTCCACCAGCCACAGCTCCCCACCCAGCTCCTGTGGAAGCGGAGGGACAAACAGTGGCAGCATCATGACTGTCACTACCTGTGCGTAGATAGGGCTCGTAGGGGGAGCTCATCTCATACAAATAGACTGGCAATTTACTACTGGGGCTTCTCTGTTTCCTATGAAAAAACAAAAAAACAAAAAAACAAAAAAAAAATCAAAAGAAAGACAAGAAGAAAAGACTTTGAAAGACTTGTTTCCTTTCCTTCGCCAACACCCCTCATCCATTTTTTGTTCTTTACAGATAATATTCTTGCCTTCATTTTAAGGTGACTTAGGAGGGTCGGCTCTAGCTTTAGAGCACATGGGTTGGGGAACTGAAGGGGCACTTCAAGAGAGCACTAACTGATTTGTGGACCTCTACAGTACGTCTCAGAGTGTAGCCTACTGCGCTCTGCCTTTTGTATTTTGAACATTCTCTGCCTGCAGTCTTCAACAGAGTAGTGTGCAAGACAATATTATTTCAGTCAGGGGCTGCGGTTGGCCGTCAAGTAGTAAAGGTACAAATTACATTGTGAAATGTATCAGATGTATTTTTTTATGGGACTGTCTATTTAAAAGTGCAATCATTTTTGTTTGCTTTTTTTTTTGTTGACTGTTTGCAGCACTTTGGTTGTTGTCAATTGTTTAAATAATGTTTATTTTTTACTATCATTCCATCAGTTACTTGTTTTTTTTAATTTTCTTATGGAGTGTGCCAAATGTCCTGAAATTCCACCGACAACCAAGCTATAATTGGTCCTGGAATTTAGTCTTAACATTAGAGGTCTGAGTTATTGAAATTTTCCGGATGCTTATTCAAAGAGCCTTTACAAGTACAAAAACAGCTTAGATGGTCAGAGACAGTGCAGTTACGCCACAGTGGTCATATCCATTGGCTTTGTACTGGCACCTAGAAGTCCCATTACTGTTTGATAGGCATTAAGTAAAGCTACTTTCAGTGTAGTGTAATTTATTGATTCGCTGCATGTGCCAACTGATACACTCCAAACTAATGATCAGCAAAGTATCCATCCAGGTCGAATTGGTCTGTGTGATGCCCAACAAGTTTAAAGGTGCATTATTTCTAAATAATTCTTCTAATATAGAAGATACAGCCTTTGACAAGAAAGTGCAATACCAAATGAAAACAGGCCTTAAGCATTTGCTGCCTGATCCAACAGGAGTCAGAGCAAAGTCCTAATTCTAGAGGTCAACTCATAGAGCCATTCCACGGCACTTGGGCATCCCACTTAAATCTCCAATATTCTAAAACGCCTTTCTCATTTTTGCTGCTTTTTGCCTGCATGCATCTAGTATTAGTAATACTGCACGTACTGATGTTAAGGGGCTGCAATAGCAACAATGCATCAACACAGACATACTGTATGTAGTATGCATCTAAGGTTGAACACCGGGCACAAACATAAATAATGCCATATTAGATATCTTTTTGAGTGAAATGTGTTGAGTTGTATTTTTTGTTGCCACTGTGGCTATTTTCTGGAAAAATTAGTGTACGTAGCTTCTCTTACTGGATACAATGCACACTGTATCTCCATTGCACATACAATACAGAACTGGTTTTAAATTAAATACTGTTTAGAAACAGATGTAAACATCTTGCTAGGATTACATGCTGCAAATACATTGCAGTCAAGTGTTGGCTTAAAAAGCCACTGCGTTAGCTTTTATATATATATTTTTCTTTTTTGACAGCTGATGCCTGACAAACTACACCAGTGCCATCTAAAATCATTTGGCTACATTTCTCATGTAGGACCCAACTCCAACTTAATGTACTTGAAAAGGCCACAGTCACTATTCTGAGAACATTTAGGGCGACCCTTGAAATTTAAAAAAAAAATGTAGGACAGAATTTTTGTACAGTTAAATATATGATATTACACATTTTTTTACTTGGAATGTAAAAGACCATGTGCTCCAGTATTACATTGTGTTTGTGTACTTGTGTGCATATGAATACAGTTGTATTCCTAAACACACATTTTTACATGGACTGAATGTTTATGGAGAGGGTATCAATTTCTTTCTGGAGACAAATTGTTGTGTACATACTTTGTATTGTTACTTGTGAGTTTGTGTGCCTGAGAGTGGAGCATTGGGGCAGTTTAAAACTTGATACATCCTCCATTTTCAAAATAGGTAATATAATTTGTTATGTGCTAAACTTTTTTTCATAATGACTTGGAAACACCAAACAATGTGCTAATATTACAAAAATAAACGGGAAAAATAATCTAAAAATACATGTGTTGTGTATCTTGATTTAAAAATTCCTTAGGATGGCAATGCATGACACACATCAACTAAACACCCTTGGTTTACATAATGTTGGCATGGCATAGCATTTATTTGTAATATCACGCCAGTCTATTCAGTGACATCCAATTCAACTAAAGCAGAAAGTGAATAAAGTTCACCTCATCTCAACATTTTACACCATGAATTGTAGTCTACCAACGTCAAACAGGATGAAAAATTATAGGCCTGCCAAAGTTAAATACTTCAGTGACTTCCATTCCATTCGACTTCAACTCATACATTCAACTAATAAGTGAAAGCCAACCAAATCTCCACTGCCCTCAATGCTCCAGTCTAATTTACAGCCACTAATCTCTCTTGTTGATATGTCTGTGCCAATGAGCTGACCAAGACACCACGATAGGCTATGGCAGTAGGCTATATGGCAACGACCCATTGCTTGGTCACGTTGTCATGTTTCAGAACGACGCCTCTGACTTCATACAAAACGTTAGATTTAATGCAATTACCTGGGGTTAGTAGCCTGGCAAGGCAAACACGCCCGGTGTTCCTTGTCTTGCAAGAACCGGTATCCACTCTCTGGCAGGTTTCCACCCCAGTTCCAATTAACCAGACGCCCAGTGGCTCTGCCGAATTTTCTGTCAGTCGAGTACGCAACCAAATCCCCTTGCACTGTGTGCAATGAAAACTGACTGCTTGTTTTCACAAGCGTAAAATACAAACTTCATGTGACACACACAGGCCTGTTTTGAAGTCATCACACTTTATGTTGCAAATGGCACTTCATGATTTCCTAAAGCCTTTTTAAATACTAGCACATCTAGCAGCATAAACAAAACTTAGGCCACAGATATGTGATCAAATGGAACAATTTGTCAGAGGTTTAGCCTATCCAGAATGTTTGGTATTATAGAGTGGTTGCATTTATTTTGAAAGGAAAGGTGGAATTATTCATCCCATTTATCGGAATTTGCCTGAAGCCAAAAGTTAAATCTTGGCAGCTGTGATCCTGTATGCAGAGGAATGGTCTTTAATGTCAAAACTGTGTACATTAGCAAGCATATCTCGGTAATCATTTCACTCTAATTGAAGGAATGGGAGGCAAACGTAGAGGCTGGTTCAGTTCTCAGGTGAAAAGGGCAAATATAATCTATATGAGTAAACATCAGATATCTCCAAGGATTTACTATGAGCTATAATAGGTCTTGGTTAGAGGGTGTCATTTTAGCCTATTCTGGTTTGTACTGATGTCTTTATTTCTGAAGCAGCATATGTGGTATGGGAAATAGCTTTTCTCCCCCCACATATATGAACAAAAACAGCTTCTGGCTTAATTTTGCTTATTTATTTATTTTTGCTTTCTGGTTCCGCCAGGAAGGATCAGAGAGAAAGGCCAACTGTAAAAATATCCAAGGCAGTGCTCACAGATCATATAGCTGGCCCAGTGGATTTGCTGCTGGCTTGTGTGAATTCACATTTTGATTTATGGGAAAAGAAACCTGTTTTTTAGGAGAGCTGTGTTTAGAAAGCCTTGTGAAAAGGTGGAGGATATTCTTTGAAAAGAATACAATAGCATAGAAAGTGGTCTTCGAAATTGCTCCCTCTGGCACCTTGAAACACATGCCATGTCATTACGCTATGACCCAGGAGACAGAATGCGTTGGAATGCATTGTGCGAAATTTCAATTGTACACAATGTCGTAGACTTCATTCCTCTGAAGATTTAGGACTTATTTTTTTAAGGAGAATCTTTTGCTGTATTTTTTTCTTTCTGTCTAAAATTCCAAAATAGGCCTATTTCCGGCCCCATAAAAAATACATTTTAGATAAAAAATGGTCATTAAATTATTTGGTCATGTAATCAAGTCCTAAGGAATACAATATGACCACAGTAGGAAACCTTCACGTAAATTTAGAAAACCTGTCATACATTTACATTGTAGCCATAAATCTTTTAGGGATCCGTGCATCCAAGAATAGTATCTAAGAATAGTATCAATAATTGGAACAGTAGTGTGTTTTGTGGAACTACAACTCCATGAAGAAACAGTAAAACTAAACAAGGGATCCTCAAACCTAATCCCATGTAAAAAAAAAAGTATTATGACTTTCAGAGGCCATCACTACCTGATAAATCTCTCTCTCTCTCTCTCTCTCTCTCTCTCTCTCTGTCTGTCTCTCTGTGTGTGTGTGTGTGTGTGTGTGTGTGTGTGTGTGTGTGTGTGTGTGTGTGTGTGTGTGTGTGTGTGTGGCCGGCCGGCCGTGTGTAAGTGAGAGAGAGAGAGAGAGAGAGAAAGAAAGCGCCCATGTAGAGACAATATGTAAGAGTGTCTGTATAGTGTACGTGTTTCAGTTTGGGTGGCAATGGTGCCAGAGAGCTCTCCACTCATCCACCCGCAAGTCTCTTGTCTCAACCTGATTGTTCACTATTGGGAATCGGCCAGCCGCCAAACTTCACAATCCTCGTTTGTGCCAAATTGGGTCGCAAGCTTGGATGATTACGGACAATATTCGATGAGGGTTTCGCGGAGGCAACAGAATGTAAATGCGACCTCAGTCAGTGTTACGGTTCAAGCCTGGCCTGCTCTGCAGCCTGTGTTTATTTATTTCATTCACTCCCTGCAAAGACGCTTTTGTGCCAGATCATTAAAGGCCGAGAGTAAACTCACACCGCACCAAAACCTTAGCCTCCACTGTGCGCACGCCATTCAGAGGACCCAGAGCTCAACCTAGCTATATGAACTATGAACTGTTATTAATTAAGGCAGATGAAATTCAGTATCTGACCACACTGAACTCCATTTTGGATGTGTTGGTATCAGATATTATATAATAATGCATTATTGATCACAAAATGTTTTTTTCCTAATGTGTTTGTTTCTTGATGTGTTTTCAATTTTATCCATATTTTATAGTTTCTTCCATGTTTTCTTGTTTGCATGTCACTGCACGGAAAATGTTTTGTACATTTTCTTTGAATCAACCTGAAAATGAATTATGCATGGAACATATTAGTAATAATAACAATTACTCACAATATTTTTTTAAAGACAAGCCAACAAACTGAGAGAAACATTCTTGAATTCATAAGAAAATCCATGTTTGAGCCAAAATAAGACTTGTATGTTAAAAACTTGTGTTATACTTTTATTTAATGTCTTTCGACTGCCTTATAATAAGGCCTTTACTCTCTGGATATTGTAATGAAACAATTAACATATTTTGTGTAAGGAAAAATTACATTTCCTTCATTGTTCACTTGGTTTCTCAGTTTTGTTGTAATGCAACTGTTTTGTTTTTATGCTGTGAAGCACTTGAATAAAGAAAATACAATGTTGTTATTTGTGTACCATTTGCACTGTGATTTAAAAGGGTAAATAAGAAGAAACTAAATATATTGTGTTGCTGACAATACATTCTCTCATGTGTCTGTTTCATTAACTTCTACAGGCTACATAGCCTTAGGCCCTATTGTAGGCTATTTTATAAAGTGACCTGTAAAAATCACTAAGGCTATAGATCTTCAGAACGCTAACGTGTTTCAGACACCAGTAAATTACCAGATGGGCTATAGCTCATTTAAGGTTTAAGACTGCATGCGAAATAAAAGGGTCTATTTGTGAATACAGAAATTTATATTTATCAAAAGTATCATTCCTCACTCCTGTGGGTCTTCCACTCCAGCAAACCACTCTGAAGGCAGGGTAATAAGCTGATGTGGGCCATAAAGAAAACAAATGGACAGACTTACAGAATTGGGGAAACATAGAACGAAATAGCCCATACCAATTAAAATGCACATAAGCTTAATGGAGATGACCTAAATGAATAAAGTCGTCACTTACCCTAATGCAAACTTAGCCTACCCCTTCACACATTGGCTATACTTGACAGTGGCAAATCAACCTTTCCATCAAGACTTCATAGGCTACCTATTGGGAATAACACATCCGTGTAGGCCTAGTCAACATTTCTTATCTCCAAACTTGCAAAGTGCCAGTGATCATCACATGAATCACATATAATGTTAGCAGTCCAGATAGAACCAAATAGTTTCGTTTTATCAACGGTCTCTGATAAAACCACGTCTGACCACAGAGCCCTCTTTGCTTTCCGTAGTTTAAATCCACCTAACCTCTGACCCCTCGTTGAGGAAAAGTTTTGCACTTCCTGGATACTGTTCGAGTGTTTGGATTTCCTCGGGGAGATGTGTTTTGGGGAGACAAAAAGCACAACCTGAATAAATTGAACCAAACCCTCCATCAAAATGAGTTGGTACGTACTAAACGGTGAACCTCAAACTCCAACACATCCAAATAAACGATGTTACTTCTTGTTTTCGTTTTTGCAGCTAACAGCATTAGCTTAGCAATAGCGCAGTTGTAAATTAGCACTGACGTTACCCTGCGTCAAAACACCGCAAAAAGTAATGATGTTTTAGATGTTGTAATTCCAGGTGTAAAACTATCGTATGTGCATATGGTGTGTGACAACACATTTTTATAATTTCATAAAATAGCAAGGAAGCCGTAACTTTAGCTTCTTAGTGTCTGCTCATGGGTCGAATGCTAGTGTGTTGTGCTAGTGTTGCTACCTTCCAATAATCTCTTCAGATTACGTTTGTAAGAACATTTTAGCGAAATGAACGGTGACGTATGGGATTTATGCATAACATATTTCTACCTATAACGTTTTATAGTTTTGAAAAGTCACCCAATGCCAAGTGGTTCGCTTAAGGAATAACACAGTCCAGTCATGGTAGCAAAGGACTGGACGAGTGACAACTTGAAACCAGTAAATTAACATGGCTATGAAGTCGTTAGCCTGCTAGCAATGAAGGCTTTCATTTGCTCATATGAACAGAAAATGGAATGATAACCATACCCATAGATCAGGGGTCTCCCACAAAACGTTGACAAAATGGACATGGTCGAGAGCTCTTCGAAACAGGTGGGGACCCACCTGTTGGAGACCCCTACCATAGATGATAGCAAGCAGGAACAAACTGTGTTAGACATGGTTTGTGCTCTTTCAGAATTGACTTTCCACAGAATTCGACTGAAGTTACAGAACTTATATCGACAAGACTCCTATTACCATAGTTGCTTTCCTTATTGATAATAGTATGGAATACGTGAACAGCCAGTTAAAACAATCGCTGATTGTTTTCAGAGGAACTGTGATGACATGTAGGCATATTGTCTATTAGATGTTACAACAATTGTATCGCTATGATTGATTTGCTTTGAGTATTTAGGGCTGTGATCCGTCTGAACCAGGCTAGCTCCTCATACCCTTTGGAGAGCTACTTAGAAACAGGTGGGGAGCTACCTGTTGGAGACCCCTGCCATAGATGATGGCTCTCTTAGTTTATGCTACTTAGGAATTTACTTCAGGCAGAATTTGACGGAAGTTACAGTTACTGAAATTATATCCTACAACATTTCTATTACCATGGTTTTCCTTGTTGAACAGCCCGTTAGAGCTGTGATGACATGTAAGCTAGGCATATATCGTATATTAGGCCTATTCGGCCATGTTTGATTTGCTTGGAGAAATTAGGGCTGTGATCCATCTGAGCTAACCTAGTTCAGATTTGTATAATAGGAGCAGCATACTGTATGGCTCATGTAAGACTGCAATCACTGGAAAACACATTAGCCAAATGAAGGGACAATGTTTTGCTGTCCATACTTTCTCCACATACATCTCCCCATGTCTTGAATGGAGGATAGACTATACTCATGTAATCCTCATTGTTTTTACCAAACTGGAAAACAGACTTGGAGGCCATGGTTTAAATGGTGAACTCGTATTGTAAAATTAAATATTGGTGTGATTGGCTAACTAATGGCATTACTATGGTTAATTAATGGTGGCTCACTAGGAAAATTGAAGTTGCAAATGCACTGTTCTGTTCATAGGCAGAGTGTCTGTTAAGTCTTGTGACGTTCAAAACTTGTAGAATATAATCAGCATCATTTAAGTACAATTTCCACTGTGCCTGTTGTGAAGTGTGTTTTCAACTGCCTAGGTCTCAAACACGGCCTACTTTTCAGTCTTCGAAGTACCAAGGCAAACTTCCAGCATAATCGGTTTACCGAGTATTTTTTGGATTGCACATTCTTGTCTTGGTGGTCAGCACAGCAGTTTGAAAGCCTGTATCTTGCTCTTCATTCCCATAATTTGACCACATCTTCTGCATTGCATTGCCACACTCCCCAAGACAAAGCCTTATGTTTCAAAAGCATTTTTTACACGTTAAGACACGTTAAGCTGCTGAATGTGACGTTCATGGTTGATAAAAAAAAAAAAGCAACTCTGAAAACATAATTGGCCTCACATCATTGCCATTCTGCTGACAGAGACAGGATGATGGTAGTGTCATTGGCATTGCCATAATATTCATTACGCATTGATTACGTTGGGAGTTGTTTCCAGTGACACCCCTCTTGTTTCTGTAGTGCGTTATAAGTAAGACCCACATTTACAGGGTCAAAAATCACCAGGCGACCATCAGTGGGGTGAAGCCAGACCAACGTCACCCATCCCAGCGTCAGGATCATTGGCTGGCTCGGGGGACAACACTTCAACCAGCACGCACTGCCAGCTCCAGGGGTCGAAGGTTAACCAGGCCCCCGTGAAAGGGTCCATTATGACCCGGTCTAACTGGCGAATTCCAGGCAGGCCCTCTCTCCGAGCCCATGACGTGGGCCCAGTGACTCGAGGGTCATCGGGGAGAACAATTGGCCAGTTCCGTCTCGTCAAGCGGCCCTCTGTGTTCTGCCGCGATAAGATCCCCCCCGGCCCCCACCCCTCCCACCCCCACCCCTCCTCTCTTTTTTTTGTTTTTTTGCAAGCGACGCGCTCTTCACAGTTCCGCTAGCTGGGTTTCGCCGCTCTGCCTGCCGGTGGCTGCGCTCGTTGCCTGCCTGCCTGCCTGCGTGACTCATCCCCATCCCTTGCCTGCGTAATTGCTCCGCTCCGCTCCGACAGAGCCGGAGCTTTGTTGCTGAGGCTGGGTCTCGCACGTCCAGAGTGGCGTCTCCTCGGCCAGATCTGCATCGCCGTGAACGGGACACAGTGTTCGGCGCTCAATAAAGAGGTCTCTTTAGGACGCACTGCAATCTTTTGTAACCCCCCCCCCCCACCCCACCCCCCCGATCTACTTTAATACTGCCGCTCAGTTCCACATCTGTTGCCTATCTTGTGTTGTTCCCTAAAATGTAATATCTCTCAGAGGCCCTCTTTGGATGCCTCTCTTTTCCTTCAATGTCTAGTACTCCATTGTTTCATTCATATGGAATCATTCATAATTGTTTATTTTTTTCTCTTTTTTGCCTGTGTCTTTTTTTCCCTTCCTGAAGACCTGAGTTTTCAGTCAGGACTCATCTGTGTGTGGGAGACTGCTCTGCTGTGCTCCATTCAAGTAATTTTTTTTTCCATTCATGCTGACACGTCTGAGTGCCTCAGTCACATTGCTTTTTTCATTGGGGAGACGTGTCGATGTCGATCATCTTGACACACTTGTCTCCCAGCTTAGATTATGCTTCTAGATACCTGTTGATCAGGTCTTCACCTTAGCATTGTACAGAGTACAGAGTTCAGTCACAACCTCTGTCATCCGATACTAAATCTTCGACACATCTTCGTGCATGTAGCCCTTTTTCATTCTGGACAGTGGAGGCACTCTGCATATTGAGTATAAGTAAAACATTGTGCTGCATTGCACAACAGATAGGCCTGTTCGCTTGAATGCCAAATGAAGTCTGGCTATGGCTAAATGAGGTTTTAATGTCACCTAACAGGCACAAACTACCAAAATACTTTCAACATCAGATATGACATCATTGTCAGTCACTATATAGCTAGGTGATGTGACATCACACACGTTCTTTAATTGGTAGTGTTGATGGACAATGCTGTAATTTCACCATTTAAAAAAGGACTTTAATTACTCCCTGTCTTAAGTCACCTTCCTTGACATGGCTGTTTGGCGCCACTTGTTGACATTACGTGCATGCATTTGATGCAACAACAACCATGGTGTGATCTGGTGTCAAAATTTAACCAGGATAATTATCATCATGGCACTTATTTTAAGATTCTCCTCTAAAAGTAGGTTAATTCATGTCATTGTTATACAAACCTGTTCTTATACTGCGAGGCAAATGATGCAAAGTATCAAAACAGCTGTAGTCCCTTTGCTCTGGCCCTCTGTCCACGGCAAAGACCTGCCCTTTCCTTGTTAGTCTGACCTTTTGTCCTTGTCCATCTATGAAGAAACTTTAAAGAAGCCTTTGGTTGTATTATTTATTTATGTAATTTATATATGTCCTTGTGATTTACAGTTTCTTTTTAGTACTTTTTAGGTTTTATATTAAACTGTACAAGTAAAGTATGAACGGACTATGAGCTGAGTAAAAGGCGTCTTGTTATGTGTAGACACTTTCTGTTCGTTTGTGACTGTTTTGTGGTCTCAGTAAGGAACTTCTGTTCATCATTAAGCAGCCATCAACACTAAAAGGATTAAATTGCTGCGTCATATTCAATGACTAATTGTGATTTTTGCACAGACAGAAAACCAGGTCATTTGTTTTGCTATTCTAACATTTGTTTTAAGCAATGTGTTGTCATCAAGTTCCCCTTTAAAAAAAAAAAAAAAAAAAACAGCTTTTATTTTAATGATAGCATAAATGGAGAATGATGTGGAAATATTCTAATTTTCAAAATGTCTGTGTGCTCTAAGCTTACAGTACCAACGGTTTTAGTATCTTAAGAATACCAAGCCTAGGCTTGGCTTGATCAATGTGATTAGTCATCCCAGTAATGACTTGTGTCTTTTAGCGCCCGTGGCAGAAGTACGCAAGCGTTACTGGTGGATGAAGCACCATAATGACCTTGTGACGCAAGGAAAGCTAACTGCTGCCGCTCTCCCCGCTCTCCCCCAGTCACTGCATGCGTGGGGGAAGCATTGCCGGTGCGCTACAGTTATCCCTGGCACGGTGGCAAGGGTCTACCCAGGGGGCATGGGATCAGGGCACGCAGGCTAACCCCCGCTTCCGACCATCTGAGGGCGTCTACAAAAATGTCTCTGTATGTGAAGAGTCATCCCAGACCATTCCCACAGAACGGGAAGCAGAGGCAGGAGCGTTGCCATGCGGCACACAGAAACTCCCTCCGCTCCACTCAACAGGCACTGGAGCACAGTAATCCACATGCTGTTCAGCTGCCTGCACAAGTCAAGCGCACTTCTCTTGCCTGTGTTGGCTTTGACTAGAGGTATTCTTGAAGCCTGTAGACTAGTGATCAACCAGACGATTACTTGGTCAGTCACTGATGCACTGATACACACTGATGTAAGGTGTAGTTAGAGGTAGAGAGTTCAGTTGGCCTCATTTCTTGCCAAGGCCTCTCTACCACTTTTAACTGGCTTGATTGGGGGTCATTCCACCTCAATTCAACAAATGCCTTCTGCTTGACCATCTCAGATTTCCTTCAAAATTGTACCACCTGAAGAGTAACCATTTAAACTGACTTAGCCAAAATATTAGATTGGTATACCTAATACATCCAGAGAAAAACGTTTTTGAACATGGTACCCCCCTTCTGATTTTTGGCACATTGGCGCCCTCATCTAAATCTGCAGCAACGTTCAGATGTCATTATCTCAAAAAGTATTCAAGCTAAAGACTTCAACTTTTCTGGGAATAATGCTTGCTACCTATAGATTCCACATATTCATTCGTAGGCCGTATGTATTGATACTGACTGTGTTTCAATCTTGTGAAATCAGAAGAAAAATGGCAGATTTTTTTTCAACCCCCACATTGGGTGCTCCATTACACAATTTGTAAACAAAATGTTTGACAAATGGTTATGTCTCTCTACAGAAGTGTTTAAGCTGTCTTTGAAAAAGTAATTAAGAGGTGTCTATATTGCTTTTTTGTTGGAAGTATTGTAACACAAAACTGAAAAATAATCAATTTGGATGATATTGTATCTCCCCATTACAGAGGTATGACACGCTATACCAATGAATTGAACACATCTCCAGAAAGAGTATGAAATGGGCTTTCATACTGTGAAATTTCAAGATGGTATTATGGCTGCAGTTATTAAAAAACATTTTTTTAAATATTGGTCTATTACAACAATTAGCGTTGCTATTTGTGCTATTATTTAATGATTTCATAATTCTTGTCTTATTCCTAAGTATCAGATGTTTATGTCTCATACTGTTAAACATTTATATTTTCATTTACTTGCTGAGTGATGAACTAATAAAATATTTCCTGTATTTCCGAAATAAATTGCTGCTGTCACTATTGAATGCCACTAGATGTCACTGTTCATGGATATCAGCAATGTGTTGTTATAGTAGACCAATATTTCAAAAATAACATTTCAATAACCATAGCCATAATACCATCTTGAAATTTCACAGTCTGAAAGCCCATTCCATACTCTTTCTGGAGATGTGTTCAATTCATTGGTATAGCTTGTCATACCTCTGTAATGGGGAGATACAATATTATCCAAATTGATTGTTTTTCAGTTTTGTGTTAAAATACTTCCAACAAAAAAGCAATATAGACACCTCTTCATTACTTTCTCAAAGACAGCTTAAACACTTCTGTAGAGAGACATAGCCATTTGCCAAACATTTTGTTTACAAATTGTGTAATGGGGCACCCAATGTGGGGGTGTGAAAGAAATCTGCAATTTTTCTTCTGATTTCACAAGATTGAAACACAGTCAGTGTCAACACATACGACTTACTAATGAATATGTGGAATCTATAGGTAGCAATCATTATTCACAGAAAATTTGAAGTCTTTAGCTCGAAAGGTTTTTGAGATAATGACATCTGAACTTTGCTGCAGATTTAGATGAGGGCGCCAATGTGCCAAAAATCAGAAGGGGGGTACCATGTTCAAAAATGTTTTTCTCTGGATGTATTAGGTATACCGATCTAATATTTTGGCTAAGTCAGTTTAAATGGTTAATCTTTAGATGGTAAAAGTTTGAAGCAAATCTGAGATGGTCAAGCAGAAATTTTCTCTAAAATCCGTTGAATTGAGGTGGAATGACCCTTGGGTGAATTTTGTATGTTTGGTCTGAAGATCATCCAATCTTTAGAAGAATGGACAAAATCTGTGACCTGTGAAAACGCTCTCCTGATTTACAACAAAATCCAATATGGCGGACAATCCAAAATGGATTATATTGACGTCATGTATGTTGAACATGGCTTGAGCCAAGGATCCTAATGGTACCTCAGTTTTTAAATAATGGTTCAAAAGTTACATGCATGGATGCAGCTTCAACTTTGAACCATTGGTGGCGCTAGAGTGTTTGAGGTGTAATTGTGAAACTTGGTGAAATGAATCGGGGTACTGTCCTCAATCAATGTGCCAGATATCACAAGTTTTAATCGTGCGGTTCTTTGGGCTGCCATAGACTACAATGACATGGAAGAAGAAATATCTTTGTAGCTTCGCTCAGCCTCCATTTGGAGTATTTTATGTTGACTAATTCATTACAGCTCATCCGATTTGTCTTTGTTTGAAAATTTCATATAAAACACATTTAATTGCGGAATCTACAGGTTAGTGTTAAGTTGTATAAGTGTCATCATGAAATATGTTAATATCATCATGAAGTAAATTCATTTTCTCAGCTGACATTCATTTTGACACTGCATCTGCCAATAGTGGATTAAGGAAAGCAAGTTCTAGGCTAGTGTATGAGGTTGTGTATGGCAAATGGCATTATACTGGTTAAAACATTTTCCTTCTCTCTGTGTGGGACGTTAACTCTGTAATCTGTCAGAGAGTGTTTCTTAACTTCTGAACTGTCTATTTTTTTTTTTTTTTTTCGCTGCTCTCTCTTCTCTTTTTTTTGTCGATTTGCCACGTCTGAAAAAGCACTATTAGGCAATATTACCCATTGCGTCACGGAGTCGCGTAAGAGAAACAATCAGTCTAAAGCTAGATCTCCTCTGCTGGAGTTGTGAGATTACTTGTGAGATAACTTGGCTTATATCCTGCTGCTGATGCATTTCGTTTGTAGTTCTATGAGTCATCTCTGTGGACTTGAGGAATTTAAGTGGGTGACTCGGCTAAACGTAGTTTTCCATGATGATGTTGCCTTGGCAGATGTATGACAGAGGTTAAGGTACTTTTCCTGCTGGAATAGGCCATTTATCCTTTTCTCCATTGGTCTGCGTTTCAGCTTTGCCAGAGCTTGAGTATCTTCGTGTTGCTGTAGATTCAGAGACATTGTGGTAGTTGTGTTGTACCAATTATTTTTATCGGGTTGTTTTTTCCCTATATTTGTGGCTTGGGTTGTGTACACAATGTCTTTGTTTTGCTGTTGTGTTCAAATATAGACGCACAGTCCCCCCTGTAGATGAAAAGTGTGTGTTCCTTGTAAGAAGGGGATGAAATAGGCTACAAACTCAAGTTGTAGCCTACTTTCATGGGTTGGACTTGGCGCTTTGATTGAGCTGTCATGAAAGGGGAGTGACTGACACACACACACACACACACACACACACTCTCTCGCACACACACACCAGCGCATTTACACACGCAGAGTTTATTCACACCCTTTGCTTTCCATCTCATTAGTGCACACACCTTCGCGTTGACGCAGCTGCTGTCCAAGTGAGCCTGTCAGCAGCGCCTGTCCGTCAGTCTCCAGGCATATTATTAGTGTCAGATCAACTTGTGTATATATGTGTGTGTGTGTGCGCGCGTGTACAGTATGTGTTTGTGCCTCTCGACACAGGTACACGTCTAGAGTAAAAGCTATGATTTCTTTCTCATAGGCTCCCTCAGACTCTCTGCTCGGCAATTAAGAAGCAACCCATTGGTGCGATGGAGGGGTCGGTGGGAGCTGAGGGGAGGAACGATTACTCCCAGAGGGGTTGCTCGCTGCCTATTTTTGGGCACGACTGTTGGGTTTTGACACCCGTAATCCTGTAATGCGATTTTGAGTGATTGTGAGCTTTGTTTTCTAAATGCACATGTACACACACACACACACACACGCGCGCAGGCGTGCACATACTCAAATTCACACACACAAACACACACGCACACACACAAATGTACACAGACTGGCCCTTGTCTCTAAAGTCAGTGTTGCAATTTTTTTGCGGGCTCTGCAGCCATTGGGTTGCAGAGAGAGAGAGTGAGTGAGTGTTTGCAAGAGAAAAAATGTGACAGTACAAGCTTGACCAGAGGAGGCCTGAGCCCTTACATCATCATCATCAGGCGCAAAACATCCGGAAAGGTCACATCAGTTGGTATGGCAAGCTAGACGCGCCGTGGTGGCAGGGCAGGCTAGGGATGGGAAGGGCAGGGGAGAGTGATGAAAGTCCCTCAAGACGGCGGAGGAGACGAGGGACGTCCCCTCGCGTTCGTCGCCATGGAATCCGTGTCACGGCTCATAAATGTCGGAGCGCTATGCCTAATCTATAGCTGTTCTTTCCCCGGGCCTCCCGTCGCTAGCCGCTCCAATTACTCGGCTCGGCGATCGCGCCGTCCCTCAAGAACCGCTGTCCGAGAGTCGCCCTCTTCTCCGGCTAACAAGTTGAAGCAGGACGGGGCGACCTTCGGATTTGTTATTTAGGGCCTGACGTTGCATACCCCGGCCTCATCTCGCGCCGTCGAGAGAGCACGTCGTTATTCGCTGGGAGCCATCTGTCAACGCTGAGGAGGTGGGCTCGCTGCGCGCGCGTATGGGAGGCCCGAACGAGGGCTAAAATTGTCTGGGAAATGACAACAGTGCTCGCCGCCTTGTTTCCTTTTGCATTCAATTTTGGGTGGGATTGCTGTGAACCGTGGTCATCTGCCAGAAATAAGCATGACAACGAACGAGCATATCATCTTGCCCCTGAATATTTCATCATATAGCCGATCTGCCATGGTGGTAGATGTGTGAGTAACGACCCAGAGTCCTGGATAGAGTCTAAACTTGTCCAAACTGTCTAGGGCAGAATTCATGATTGCAATAGTTAAGTCACGCATTACAACACCGCAAGTACATTATAATAATTGTAGTACAAGAAGATTATCAGTTGACACATCAGTTGGATTTCCTTCTCTGATCTCTAAATGTTGATGAGTGTGTGTATGTGTGTCCTTTGAATGTCTCCATGTGTGTGAGTTTAGTTTGTATTTGTTATATCCCTGTCCCCCACTGCCCAACCTACGTGTGTGTGTGTGTGTGTGTGTGTGTGTGTGTGTGTGTGTGTGTGTGTGTGTGTGTGTGTGTGTGTGTGTGTGTGTGTGTGTGTGTGTGTGTGTGTGTGTGTGTGTGTGTGTGTGTGTGTGTGTGTGTGTGTGTGTGTGTGTGTGTGTGTGTGTGTGTGGATGGGCGAGTGGCGGGAGAGGGGAGGTGAGGTGAGGCGAGGGGGGCCAGAGTCCCCGTGTCGTGGCCACATGGGTCAGTGTGTGTGTGTGTGTGTTTGTGTGTGTGTGTGTGTGTGTGTGTGTGTGTGTGTGTGTGTGCGCGCGCAAGGGGGGCCAGAGTCCCCGTGTCGTGGCCACATGGGTCAATGGGGGGGGGGGAGGCCCCTTCTCATTAGACGTGACATCCGGGAGAGATGGCAAGCAGATGTGTGCGGTAGCGTGTGGTGGCGGCAGCAGCTCCATCAGCAGGAAGCGCGTGTGGTGTGGTTGGGTCAGGCACGTGTCAGCGGGAGTCCTGTTGAAGGGTCTCCAACCAGAGGCTGTACTGTAGGCTGTAGGCTCTCCTCTCCTCTCCTCTCGTCTCCTCTCGTCTCGTCTCGTCTCGTCTCGTCTCGTCTCGTCTCGTCTCGTCTCGTCTCGTCTCGTCTCCTCTCCTCTCCTCTCCTCTCCTCTCCTCTCCTCTCCTCTCCTCTCCTCTCCTCTCCTCTCGTCTCGTCTCGTCTCTCTCGTCTCTCTCGTCTCCTCTCCTGTCCTGTCCTGTCCTCTCCTCTCCTCTCCTCTCCTCTCCTCTCCTGTCCTGTCCTGTCCTCTCCAGTCCAAGCGTTGAGTGGGCCCTGCGCCGGCGTCCGTCGGTCCTCCTCCCACGCCGGTTCCCGGTGGGCAGATTGAAATGTGAATGGACCTGACTGGTGACCTCATCAGGCCGCACCTAATCTGGCCTGTCTGACCTGCCAGGTGTCAATAAGCGATTGACTGAAAGCGTTAACTTTAGAGGGAAAGTTGAACTTCAATCAGCTGGAATTTACCAAACTTAATGATGCAGAACGTTTTGACATAGTATGTTGGCGTTGTTTCCTCCCCCAATGCTTCACAGAGTCATCGTCATCGTTAGGTTCAGAGATGGACAGGCTCAACCTGTTTAGTGATATGCTAATTCATTAAAACATTTTGTACTAACACTTTTTTGTCAAATACTTATTTATTGAGCCCTGTTTTCTCTCATCTATTACTTCCATCACTTATGTTGAAGATTTATGCCATAGTGTGTTTTCAGTCATTGTTATCAAGATACTTGAGCATCCTATCGAAGTCATACATTTCTTATTGTGACGACTAATCATAGCTGAAATTTGAAATGCTGATCGACTGTGTTCTTTCATAGGATTCCCTTCAAGATTGGACAACCGAAAAAACAAATTGTTTCCAAAACGGTGAGAATTGACTCCTAATGTCTTTTATCTGTGTATTGTATATATTTGTAGCAACCTCATATAGTTACAGTTAGAGAGTACAGATAGATACTTTGTTTTTATTAAGGATTCAGCTTTTAGCTCGTAGATTTAGCTTGAGCTGGTTCTGGACGGACAGGAAACAAGTCCCCGTGACCTTTAGTGCCCTTTCCTAAGCGATGGATTCAGAGCTGACAGTTTTGGGTCCTCGGAAGTGTCCAGTCAGAGGCAGGCCTGCAGACGCCGTCAGCCTCGTCCTCGTCCTCGCTGCTGCCAGGAAAAGGCCTTCTTGGCGGCCGCGCCTGCAACTTCGGTGGCTTTGGATCGCAGCGGCGTCCTGACCAGAGTCCTGCCACAGTCATGCCTGTCCGACCGACCGCGCTCCCAGACATGGGAAAGCGGGCCGCTGTCTACGCGCCGGTCAGAGAGAGAGAAAGCCCTTGCGGCCGCCGAGGGTCACCGTGAAACCTCTCTGCCAGTGTTCCCACTCCCACTGTGTAGATACACCACACACATTTAGACATGCCATACACACACATACAGCACACACACACACACACACACACACACACACACGCACGCACGCACAGACATGCACACACTTTTCCCGGGCACTGCGTAGCGTGGGTGTCCAGTTTCCCCGAACACAGGAGAATATAGCAGTCCTACATTTCAGTCCGTTTGTGTTTGAGGAACGCAGCAATTACTGCACTGAGGCGTTCATGCTGGAAAAACAGACACTTAATCTTGACAGTCTAGAGACAAACTAAACAGTCTGAAACAAAAACCTAGAGAATAAATCACGAGGCGATGTCACGAAGCTTTAAACGCCTCACCAAGGCTGACGGCCGAAAGGCTGAAGGCTGAGACGTGCGTAACCCTTTTAAAAAAGTTTTACTTGACCAAGTCTGGACTGCCCGGCCCTACCTGACAGACCGTGAGTCATCCTCTTCATTCAACCAACTCCCCCCACCGCCACCCCCCCACCCCTCCCCCCTCCCCCCTCCCGGCCCCTGGCGAAGCCTCGTGTGGTTGAGCGCGCACGCCAGCGCTGGCAGTGCCCAGTGAGTGGGTGCCATCCTCTCCGCTCCGCTCCTCTCCTCGCTGGGGTGGAACCACATCCCCTCTAATCTTGTTTGGGACTCTGGGCAGCAGTGGAGCCGCGGAATGGAGCGCTCGCCGGCTTCCTGTTGCATCATGGGCCCCAGAGGTCCGGTGTGAGTGGGCCCTGGACGGACGGATGAATGGATGGGGCTGCCTAGTGCCGCCTCTGTTTCCCCCAGAAAGCAGCTGCTTGCCCGCCCGTGTGTGAACGCCCGTGTGTGTGTGTGTGTGTGTGTGTGGTGCCTGGTGTGTGTTTGTTTGTTTATCCCCGTGCCCGCAGAACCTCAGGAAAGGAACTCCCACTGCTCTGCCAAGGAGGCAGTGTGGTCCTGTGCAATCGCAAACTCACAGACAGACAGACAGACAGACAGACAGATCGACAGGCACGCAGACAGGCAGGCAGACAGGCAGACAGCGAGACAGACAAACAGAGAGGAACAAGGCGACAGATCTTAGCCAAAGCAATAGCCGGCTAATTAAAGGAGTCTGACGGAAATCAGTGTGTGTTTGTGTTTGAAAAGGGCTACGGAACATTTGTCTCCAATGAGAAAAGCCCAAGTGGGCTGTTCATCGCATAAACAGCACAGCAGGCTGCAAATTGAGGTTATCCGCAAACTGCACATTCAGGAAGCGATAAGCAAACACACTGTACACGACTATCGCGAAAATGTTTGTGTCGTATGTCATATTTCCCATGTATTTAAACATGGCTAAATGAAAGCAGGCGTAATAATAGTTATTCACAGTGCTGGTCTTAACATTCACATGGACCCTGTTTGAGGTGGTAAAGAAAAGCTCCATAGCAGCAACGTTCGCAAAACTGGGGCATTTTTTTTTTTACCCACACACTCTTTTAAGGCAGCACCTTCTGTCTTTCCCCCCCCCTTCATCAAATGTTCTCATTTCTGTGTATGTGTGTTTGTGTGTGTGTGTGTGTGTTTCTTTGGCAGGTTGAAAGGGACTTTGAGAGAGAATATGACAAGCTCCAAAAGTAAGTTGACATGTCCGTCACTATTTTGAATTTCCACGGTTATTGCCTGCCTTTGGGTTACGCGTCATTAGTTTCTGTGTAAAATCCTGACACTCAAAAAAATGAGAGCGCGAGACAAATTCAAAACTTTGGAACAGGCACCTGTTCCAACAAAGCAAACAAAATAGAGCAAAGCTAGAACATCCATTTTTAACATGTCTGTCTTGTACAGATATTTCTTTTTTCTCTCACTGAAACTGTCTTCCTCCTTAGCGTTACATCAAACACGTTGCTGCACAACTGCTCGAAAATAATAATAATAGAAATAAAACATGCTGCTTTGAATGAAACCCTGACCTCTTTAAGTCACTATTCAACCCTGTCCCCCCAAACATAAACTCTGTACTTGTTTGCATTTGTGTCTGCATACATACACCTCTAAATGCAGTGTGTGTGTGTGTGTGCGCGCCGAAACAAAAGAGGATCGTTTAAAGTAATTTGCTCACGACCCTTTTGGAGGCCGACTGCGCAAGAAAGGGCTTCCCTGCTGTGTTCGCCCCGGGGGTCCAGAGGCTGAGCGTGGGGGCGCAGCGCGGCGCGGCGTCGCCACCGGCAACGGCACATCGCCGCTGTTTAGGTTTGGCCAAGTGGGAGGCCCGCACTCTCTCTCGGCCCCGCCGCCGCCAGACAGAGCGAGAGGGGAAGGAGCGCCAGCGTGAGCGAGAGCGAGAGCGAGACCTGCCGCTTGAGCAATAGGCCGCTGGGATTTCGGGGGAAAGGGCGGGTTCCAGTGGCTGGGCAACTGTACCTGCGTACATATGCCGCCCAGGCGTGTTCAAACACCTCCGTCGAACGCACCTACGATTTTTATCGAAAGATCTACCCCCTTTGCCCGTCACGCATTTAAAAGGAAAAAAGGAAAAACCTGTCTGCTTGACTCTGGACAGGTTGCCAAAGCCCTTTTCTTTCATCATTCAAATACACATCCATGTGTGTCAATGACACACGCGGCTCCTATTATCCGCTTAACTGTAGCCAACTGTAACCAGTGGCGGTGCCATCCACATCCACATCCACGTCCACACTCGTAATTGAGTTCCTTGGGCAGTCTTCTCCCACTCACTACCGCTTTTAAACGTGATGGTGAGAACGACACCACTAGCGCGGCGCGCCAGGCCATCACCTCCACCTTCCCCTCCCCCCCATCTCTTCCCATGTGCCCCTCACATGTGGACTTGGGGTGGAGTGGGGTGGGGTAGGGTAGGTGGGGTGGGTGGAGTGGGGTAGGGTAGGTGGGGTGGGTGGAGTGGGGAAGGGTAGGTGGGGTGGGTGGAGTGGGGTAGGTGGGGTGGGGTAGGGTGGTGGACAAGGCTACTCAGGAGAAAGGAGCATCTGGCTCCCTGTTACTCCATTAGCACCTGCACAGACTGGGCCTCCTCCTCCTCCTCCTCCTCCTCCTCCTCCTCCTCCTCCTCACACCCGGCAGGCAGATGACCGAACACGTAGGACTTAAGACCCCCCACCCCCCCCCCCCCTAGCGCCTCAGATATCCCACCTCTTACACGCGCGCTCACTCACACACATACATACGCACACACACTCTCTCTCTTTCATACCATCACGCACACACACACACACACACAGTCACAAACACACGATTGCCCACATTCACACACACACACACACACACACACACACACACACACACACACACACACACACAGAGTCACAAACACACAATTGCCCACACTCACACACACACTCACAAACTCTTCTGTACTAGCACACGCACATTCTCTCTCTTCCTTACTAGCAGGCACGCACACACACACACACAGTCAAAAACACACAATAACATACATTCACACACACACACACACACACATTGCACTCTTAAAAAGGAAAGGTGTTTTTTTTTTTCTTTCTTTTTTTGGCTTTGCCCCCTCCCCAAATCCCCTTCTGCTTCCTAATGATATCCCTCAGATCTGCGGTGACAGCAGTCCCTGGGGAATCCCTAAACAGCGCCTCATTCCCACCCTAATTGATATAATGAACAGCCCCCCTACACACTCTAGTCTCAATTGTCAAGTAATTGCCAGTGTTAACACCCACGGTGTGAGTGAGCGCTGGAGAGATGGAGGAAGACCCTGTGAATTGATTCAGATGTGTTTTTATTATCATTATTCTCTTTGTGAGATTATCTACATATCACCTAGCTGGTATTTACAACAGTAGCTGGTATTTCCTTTAAAGATAAATCAATAAGGAAATTAATTTAGAAAATAATACAATAATAATATTTTGTCTGACACTTCACTGTTGAAGTTGACAATGTACCCAATATACCATGGCTATATTAATCTCTTTTGAATTGTTAAGCGCATGAGTTTGTATGAGCCAATGCCAAGATCATTTGTGGTCATACTCTCTTATAGTATTATGGATCTAGTTTGACAGGCAGCTAGTTTTTACGGACAGTGTCATCATCATGATTAAATTTGCTTTGCTGGTACGCTTGAGAGGCTGGCGATAGAAGGCCAGGTGGTTCTGTCATCTGCACCGAGGGCTGTGGGCAGCCGCAGAGCGAGCGGGCCCAGATGAGGACCGGATGAGGACCGGATCAGAACATTAAAGGAGTCCTCCCTGACCCATTTATTACACCCTGCTTTGTACGCACACAGGCTGGAGGATCAGACGAAGAAGCTTCACAAGGACATGAAGAAGAGCACTGAGGCGGATGTAGGTATGTAATGTGCCCCTGTGAGAGCTTTTGGAAACCCGGAAAAGATGTTTATGAGAGAGAGGCAATGAGAATGCTTTGGACTGGTTACGTTGTGAGTAAATGAAACCGTATTGTTCTTGAAGCGTTTGTGATTTCATTTTTTTATTTTATTTTTTTGTCAGTGTTTTAACAGGTCGGGTATTTTCTTTATCAGTAGTGATTTTAATGTGACCTAGAAGATATTAGAATTGGACTGTGTGCGTGTGTGTGCTTGTCCGTGCTTAATACACTCACATCATCAATGTAAAGGACAGAAGTCAGCATTTATTAATGCGGCCTACTCAGTAGCCAGTGTCTGCTGAAGAAGGGCAGGCCCTTGTCAAAGGCTTTTGTGCTCCATGTGTTTCTGGGAGTAGGGGTGTGTGGCGGTGTGTGTGTGTGTGTGTGTGTGTGTGTGTGTGTGTGTTGGGGGTGGAGGGAGAGAGGGTGGGTGATGGTGGTGGTGGTAGAATTTCTCTTTCATTTCCTTTGCTACGTGCTCCACAATATGGGATACCCTATTTAAGAAACAGAGCTGTCATCTCCATCATCATAATTACTGGACACCATCTGTTGAGCAGGTCCTTCTACCAACTGCCACCGAACACAGTTTCCCGGCGCAACATGCCAACGCAACAAGCTGTACACAGTTCCTCAGGGTGATAACGCGCTGGGATTTTGCATACTATGAGCATTAGTCTGGTATAGGGAAAATGTTCGGGCCTTATCTGTGAATATCTGCTCTGTGTCTTGTTTCAAAGCAGCACCTTGAATCGGTTGATCAGGCTATCCTTTTCCATTCCATTCTATTATTTTGCTGTAGATTTAGTTAAAAAGATTGATAACTTGGTGATACCTTGTAAGGTTTGAGTTTAGAATAGGTTCTGCTTCAGATACTGACATGCTATCATCTTCCTCTTCTTTGAAAATTCTCCTACACTTTTGCCCTTCTCTTGTGAGTAGCTGACAACCATTAATGCTATTGTTGAGATTTATGATATGTTATTATTGTTAATGAACGTAAAAAAAGATGTAATTTAAAGTGTATTTAAAGAGCTACCATCTTCCATTGCCTCCTCGTGCCTTCAAAGTCTTGCGCTCAGATAGCTTATTCAGATCGGTGCAAGTTGCTTTTCTTTTGAATTACACTCAAAGTGTCAGAAACACAAACTTTGCCGATTGACTCCGGTGGCAAGAGTCACATTAGCATAGCAAAATTGAGTCTCGACCCTGTTTTAGGTAAGAGAGGAAGTGTGTGTGTGTGTGTGGGGGGGGTACCCCCCTTCCCTCTCTTCTCGTACACATCCCCGTTTGCACAGCTGTCCCCAGTGAGGCTCATTTAGGTTGATCGCATCGCAGTCATCTGATGAGCGCCCTGAGCCTAAGCTGTGATGGCAGCCCTGCCGATTAACAGTAATTGGCGCTGGCACTGTAGAAACATTTGTACAGATTCACAGCCGCTCTTTTTTTTTTTTTCTCCCTTTTTTTTGTGGTGAATATTCATCTCCATCGCAGCCCCCATCCGTTCAACAGATGCAGCGCGGCTGTACTCTCTCACACTTACCCTCCCTCCCTCCCACTCTCCTCCATCCCTTCCTCCTCTCCTCTCCTCTCCTCTCCTCTCCTCCCTGAGATCTCTCGCTCTCTCTCTCCTGCTCCCCTCCCTTGGGCTCCCCCTGTGGTGTTGTCTGCTGTTCTGCTGTGTCGGGCCTGTAGTTTGGTTTGGTTCGCATCTGTGGGCCAGCTTGGCACAGGTTGTAGATGATCTGCTGATGTTGTGTGTGCCGCCAGTAGAGTATATCACCACCAAAAGTGGTGCTTTTTTCAGCTCTGCTCTGCTTTTTAATCTCCTCTTCTCCACACTGTTTGTGTGTGTCGTCTCAGGTTTTTTAATTTAATTAATCTTTTTTTTTTTTTTAAAGATTATTTGTTGGGCTTTTTATGCCTTTATTTGGACAGGACAGTAGAGAGAATGACAGGAAGTGAGTGGGAGAGAGAGTCGGGGTGGGATCTGGAAAGGACCACGGGGCGGGAATCGAACCCGGGTCGCCAGCGTACGGTGCAGGTGCCCCAGCCAGTTGCGCCACTGCCGGGGCCTAATTTAATTATTCTTTTATCATGTCTTTCAGCGATGTCCAAGGCGGCGGTGAAGATCTCGGGAGACCTGCTGAGCAACCCCCTCTGCGAGCAGGACCAGTCCTTCCTGGACTTCATGGCGGCTCTGGACACGGCCATGAAGAGAATGGACGCCTTCAACCAGGAGAAGGTGAGGAGTCCGAAACTTTACTGGCCCACACCGGCCAGCTCCCAAGGCCACGCGTGAGCTTTTACAGTGGCGCAATCCATGGAGATTCAGCGCAGGCAAAGGGGACAACTTAAATGCACAAATGGGGGCGTCCTCTGCAGACAGATTTTAAGGCAGCAGATAAGAGCCACTCGGTCGGAGCTGTCTGGAGCCTGTTTTTGTATGGTTGAAGAGCCTGTTGGCGTGCGGTGTAGTAGACTGATGATTTAGTTTGTTCACATCTTCAGTCTGTAGGGTTTTTTCTCAAACGTACAGTGACTGCGACACACACCTCCTCTTCCATGTGGTGATTATGGCCGCCTCACATGTGGCCCTGAAGAGCCCTTCCTCTCCCCACACATGTGTACACCATCTAGCTCTGCTCCCATCGCTCCCCTCGCTCCCTTGCTTCCGTCTGAGATAACACACTTCCACGCCACTGGTCCATTGGCTGCTCATCTCGTGCTGGAGATGTGTGTGTGTGTGTGTGTACGGTGTGTGTGTGTGTGTGTGTCTATGTGTGTGACTCAGTCGTGCTGTTTAAAATAACACATTTCTACAGAATGGCGGCATCTCCCTGTCACAGCCCTTGTATAATGGGATCGGGGTGTTCCTTCCTCCCAGTCTTTTACTTAATCCTCTCAAGCTTTCAGTCTTTTCTGTCATGGACTCTTTTTCTTCTTCTTCTTCATCTTCTTCTTCTTCTTCTTCTTCTTCTTCTTCTTCTCCCTCTCTCTCTCTCTCCTTTTCTTTTTGGTCTTCATTTTCTCTCCATAATATTATTTTGCAGTGTTTACTCTCAGTGTTTGATTAAAATCACAGCTGAAGGTAATTGCAGAGGGAATCATATTAGCATTGAGTGCAGCGTGTGTCTTCGGGGCATGGCGCTTGCTAGAGATGCGCTGCAGTGTTTTATTTAAAAGAAGAAAAAAAAAATGAATAAAACGACAACCAAAAAAAAAGAAAAAAAAGGCGCGCAAAGAAAAGCGGCGCGCCGGGAACGGTGCCGATCAGGAGCTGAATGGCGAGGAGCGCTCGAGAGCGGCGTGGAATCCGACTCCCTCCGCACTGATCCCCAGTCAGTGGAGACGACGCAACGTCTGCACGCCGGAGATTCTGGGGCTCATCTTCCTCTCTTTTCTTTTTTGGTTTAGTCCTTCCTTTCATTCTTTTTTGCACTCTGTCTGCCCCCCCACACACACAGACACACACACACACACACACACACAGTGCCCTTGGCACCAGTCGTTCACCGAGTGGGAGTGTTTTCCCCCGCTGTAGCCCCGGCGTTAGCCGAGTGGCGGTTCCGCTGGGCCTCAGATGTGCGGCGGTGGCCGAGTGTCCTCTCTCTCTCTCTCTCTCTCTCTCTCTCTCTCTCTCTCTCTCATCTCTCTCTCTCTCTCTCTTTCTCTCCCTCCCTCTCTCTCTCTCTCTCTCTCTCTCTCTCTCTCTCCTTCTCTCTCTCGTCACTGCCACCATCACTCAGTGACCTGAACCACTTAACCTACTGTAACAAATGACTCCAATGACCGGCCGCCACCGTCGGTTCAGGTCAGTTATTGGATTGTGTTGGGCCGTAACCACACGGCTTGAGATGGAGACGTGGGGGTGGGGGTGGGGGGGGGGGGGGGGGGGGGGGGGTGAAGGCTTGTGGGGCTGCGGGCTTGGGGGTCGTTCATTGGAAACTGTTTGTGTCATTTTTTTGTTTTCTCTTCAAAATGCAACACGTGCTTTCCTTTGGCAGATTGAGAATGAGTAACGTTTTTCACAACAGGCTTTTTGGCCCCCCCTCCCCCCACCACACCACCCTCTCCACCCTCACCACCACCCTCCGTTGACTGTTCTGCAACGGTTTCTGTGGCTCCCTCACTGAAAATCTGGTCCCAGCAGCTGAGCTGGCTGGCGAGCATTGCATCTCATCTCATCTCATCTCCTCTCTGCAGCTCCAGAACGCTGCGTGTGAAAGATAAAGAGGCCAGATGAAGCCGTGTCTATACCATCCCATCTCTCCCCCCTCCTCTCCTCCTCTCCTCCTCTCCTCCTCTCCAATCCTCTCCTCTCCGCTTCTCGCCTCACCTCTCCACTCTGCATTAGCTTAGTATGGGTCAGCGCCCTACAGCGGTTTTCCAGCAAACTCCCCTCTCCTGAGAGCTCGCTACTCTTTCCTCTGCTGCTTGCCTTCATCTTCCACAACCCCAATCCAATCCCCCCCTCACCACCGAAAAAGATAGATAGAGATGGAGAGAAAGAGTTACAGAGAGAGAAAGAGAGAGAGAGAGGTTATCCCTATAGTCCGAGCCAGCTGTTGTTTGCCGGACTCTGCGCGAACGTTTCTCTGTCGATGCAAACAAGTTGAGAGTCAAGCGGGAGGTCAGCCCTGTAGAAAGGCTCTCGATGAGCTCGATGGTGATTTTCATTTAAGATTTCCATCGCCAGCGTCCAGCGGGGGTCAGTGGCGAGGGGTGTAATATGGGAGGGGGAGTGTGTGGGAGTCGACGAGCCGCTCAAGCCCTTTTTTTTGTTGCCAATGTCTGATTCGATAAAC
>NC_085001.1:8214769-8227269 GCF_963854185.1 Sardina pilchardus
CACATTGCTGTTTTACTGTGTGTGTGTGTGTGTGTGTGTGTGTGTGTGTGTGTGTGTGTGTGTGTGTGTGTGTGTGTGTGTGTGTGTGTGTGTGTGTGTGTGTGTGTGTGAAAGTTTCTAACTCTGGTTCTGTTTTAGTGTGTGTGTGTGTGTGTGTGTGTATGTGTGTGTGTGTGTGAACGTTTCTATCTCTGGTTCTGTTTTACTGTGTGTGTGTGTGTAGTGTGTGAGTTTATATCTCTGGTTCTGTTTTAGTGTGTGTGTTAGGGATGCAACGGTTTTCAATAATTTATTGAACCGTTCGGTTTGGCCTGTTCGGTTCAATAGACTCACCTAAACCGCAATATTTCGGTATACGCGACATTAAACTTTTTATTTAATACAAGGTTATTGCACGCGCGTAGCCTGGGAGCGATACCAAGGCGTGCTTAGGACCCGGGGGATGAGTTTTCTCTGACTGTTCAGCTTGCCTCTCGTCAACCTTGCAACAACCAATCAGAATTTTACTGAATTTCCCAAGACCCAATAAGCACGTTGAAATGCAAATGAAGGAGTCATGTGAGAAGAAACAAACTTTACCGGCGGCTGCACGTTCATGGCGACATTCGAAGTAGCCTACGACGAACAAGTCAAAAAGACCGTCAGTAAACAACGCACAGTGTGCAAGCACTGCTTCACAACGATCACCTAATAAAGGTAACACATCCAACATGTCGGCCCATTTGCGCCACCATCACCCGGCTGTAACCTTATGGAGCAGCACGGAGAGCTAGTTTGCCACCGAAAACCCAACCATCCATTGCTGCAGCCTTTCGGCAACAATATTCCTATAATTCCCAAAAACACAAAGACATAACGAATGCGATTGGCGTGTTCATAGGAAAAGACATGATGCCCTGCCGGGTATGGGATTTCGCTACATGATAAATGTTCTCGATCATCGCTTCAATATCCCCTCCGGCACGCATTTCAGCAGTAAGATTCCTGAACTGTACGAAGTGTGTAAGAGATAAGTTGAAAGTGACTTTTAAAGTTTACATTTTATGCAACCTACTTAATATTACAAAAGGGCTGTATGTTCTGTAAGACAACAGGTAAGGGATAATCAACGACGCGCCGTGCGTTTATAGGAAAATAATGCACGTTCGAAGTGGTAATAAGGACCCGACGCCGCAGGCGGACACTTCGATAAGTGCATTATTTTCCTAGAAACGCACAGGGCGCGGAGTTGATATCCGCTTATATACCACTGCTACTATCATTTTCATTTATATTGCCTCTGTCTTAGATGCAACATTGCTGTTTTTACCGTTACATTCACATTGGCGAATTAATATTCAAGTGTAATAAGCCCAAAAGAAGGGAACTACATCATAGCCGTGCGGTATATAGAAAAATAATGCACGTTTCAAATAGCGCACCACAATAGGAAATTTGACCAAGCAGTGGTATAATAAATAAATAATTACACATTACCTTATGCTGCACTTCACTATGGATAATATTGCCTGTTTATGACAGAAGGCAATGATGGTGTTCTTTTCTTATAGGCTAATACATTTTTGTGATTCTGCTTCATCTGTGTCTGGCTATGCATTTAATATTTTCTCTGCAAGTGTAAGTAGAAGCACATTGTTGATTTGAAATAGAAAAGGCAAATATAACCTCCTGTATGCTAGAGCCAAGATAATATTGATATATTGAAACCGAACCGTTACCGTGGCCCAAAAACCGTGATACAAACCGAACCGTGGCAAAACTGTACCGTTGCATCCCTAGTGTGTGTGTGTGTGTAGTGTGTGAGTTTATATCTCTGGTTCTGTTTTAGTGTGTGTGTGTGTGTGTGTGTGTGTGTGTAGTGTGTGAGTTTATATCTCTGGTTCTGTTTTAGTGTGTGTGTGTGTGTGTGTGTGTGTGATTTCAGACCTCGCCCTGTTTTGGTCCTCTGTAGGCCTGTGCATGTGTATCCTTGAGTGTCTGTGTGTGCTCTCTGTGTGTGTGTGCGTGTGTGTGCGTGCGTGTTTGTGTGTGTACTTGTTGTCTCTGGAGTGTGCATGTGCGTGTGCATGCCTTCAGACCTCTCCCTGTCTGGACTGGGAGTGGGCCAGTGCGCACACACACACACACACACGCACACGCACGCACACACACGCACACACACACACACACACTCGGCGGGGGAGAAGAGGGAGTGAGAGCTGGGCTGGGCTGAGCTGGAGCAGACGTGCTTTAATAAAGCGCCCTCAGACAGTGAAAAAACACACTGTGGCTAAACGGCAGCCACAGAGCATAACACTGCTGCAGCAGGGCTCTCTCTCTGTGTGTGTGTGTGTGTGTGTGTGTGTGTGTATGCGAGAGTGTGTGCGCGTGCTAGTTAGGGACTGACTGAGGGAGCGAGAGAGAGAGAGAGGGAAAGAAGGAGGTAGAGAGAGCAGGGGGAAAACAGAGACAGGAGTGGGGGGAGGTAGAGAGCAGTAGGGAAAGAGTGAGAGAGAGAGAGAGGGAGATAGAGAGAGTGCAGTAGGGAAAGGGAGAAACAGAGAGAGAGAGAGAGAGAGAAAAGGAGGGAGGGAGGGAGGGAGGGAGGGAGGGAGGGAGGGAGTGTGTGTCTGGAGGAAAGTTTATTTGGCAGCGCGCCCCCTCCATTCCACTCGCCCCCGTGAGCGCTATTCCATCCGCGGGCCTGTCCCGTCCCGGCTGGGCCTCCGGGGAGGAGCCAGGAAGAGGAAGCAGGACCTTAACGAGCGCTCGGAAGCAGGCAGGGGCGGGATCAGCGCTCACGGCCCCAGCCACTCCCTCCACAACACCTCTGCAGTCTCCGTGTGTGTGTGTGTGTGGCTGTGTGTGTGTGTGTGTGTGTGTGTGTGTGTGTGTGTGTGTGTGTGTGTGTGTGTGTGTGTGTGTGTGTGTGTGTGTGTGTGTGTGTGTGTGTGTGTGTGTGTGTGTGTGTGTGTGTGTGTGTGTGTGTGTGTGTGGCTGTGTGTGGCTGTGTGTGGCTGTGTGTGAGTTTGTGTCTGAATGGCTGTGTGTGTGTGTGTGTGGGGCTGTGTGTGAGTGTGTGTGTGTGTGTGTGTGTGTGTGTGTGTGTGTGTGTGTGTGTGTGTGTGTGTGTGTGTGTGTGTAGCTGTGTGTGTGTAGCTGTGTGTGTAGCTGTGTGTGTAGCTGTGTGTGTAGCTGTGTGTGTAGCTGTGTGTGTAGCTGTGTGTGTGTGTGTGTGTGTGTGTGTGTGTGTGTGTGGCTGTGTGTGGCTGTGTGTGAGTTTGTGTCTGAATGGCTTTGTGTGTGTATGTTTGTGTGTGTGTGTGTTTTTGTCTGGTTGTCGCTGTGCATGTTTGTGTCCATGCAGTCATAATGACATTCATTCTTTTTGTCTCTGTGTGAAGATGCTCGGTTTTTAGGCTAATAGAACACATTACTGAATCCACCGAGCATTCTGCTTAAGTCATCCTCCTGTCAGCCCAATATGAGTAGTGTGGCTTAGACCATCCCTCTTTGGTTGTGTGTGTGTGTGTGTATGTGTGTGTGTGTAAGCGAGCTTGCTTTGTGGCAGCACAGTGACAGGATGGAATGGTTCTAATTTCCGCTTCCTAGTGGGCGGCAGGCGGACGTGTGGGTCGACTCTGAATATGGCAAAGGGCCCAGGACTTCCTGAGCCAGGCACAGCCCATTGGTTAAAGAGCAGGACTGTCTTAGGACTGCAAGGAGAGGGAGAGAGAGAGAGAGAGAGGGAGAGAGAGAGAGATGGGAGGAGAAGAGAGAGGGAAAGAGAGAGAGATACATGAGAAGAGAGAGGCAGAGGCAGGAGAGAAAATGAGAGAGCATGTGTGTGTGTGTGTGTGTGTGTGTGTGTATATGTGTGTGTGACGTCTGTGTGTGCGTACGTCTGTGCATCTGCGTGCGTGCGTCTGTGCATTTGTGCATCTGTGTGTGTGTGTGTGTGTGTGTGTGTTGGGGGCGTAGTGACAGGAGGGAGCAATCATTTTCTGGAGAGGGGATGATGGGGGTTGGGGGGTGGGGTGTCTCCACTCTGGACAGGTTCATGCTGAATTGATGAGTGTTAATAAAGCAGGCTGGAGGCTTTGCAGAGGGGAGGGCAGATGAAGACAAGTTAAGAGAAGCAGGCAGGCAGGCAGGCAGGCAGGCAGGCAGGCAGGCAGGGTGTGCAACAGAGGGCAGTGCTGGGAGCCAGCCAACTCCCCATCACAGAGCACACACACACACACACACACACACACACACACACAGCGCGTCTGGAATTAGTTTTCAACAAGATCCGTCAATTTGCCAGGTCGTAACCTCTTGCTTCCTTTCAATGTGACTTTTCAGAAGTAGTCGGTTGACTTGTTTTTTTCCTACATTCACTTTAAAAAGCCAACATATAAATCAAGGGCCGACGGAAGACACAAATTCTATTAGTGCGCTAGTGGTCGTATATGAACTTAATAATTTATTTTGTACTAATGCTCATCACCTACGGGTTTTGAATGGCAATCATAAGAAAAGGCTTTGAGCCTTTAATGGATAGAAATGGAAGTCTTAATTGAATTGTGCTTTTGAATCAAAATTAAAATGTTTTGTGTGTGTGTGTGTGTGTGTTTTTGCGCTGTATGTTTTTGATAGGTGGGTAAGAGACATACATATAAACATGCCCAACATATTGTCGCTGTATTTCTATACAATCATACACCTTAAGAAACCTTTTCAGAAATATGCACATGACACAGACTATGGCCTACTCTGGAAAAGCAGAGGTCTTTTTTATGACACATTACTCATTTTAGACTGAAGTGATGAAGCACAATTTTTCTTTACTATTTTTGTGGTCACCGGCAGATGTGTGTGTAATTGCTTGGGAGGTTCAAGTGTTTTATGGTAACCCTCAGTCTGTAAAATGAAATGACTGCATGACTGTGATATCAGCTCTGAGATTTTCCAGCCCTTTTAATTATTTTGTTGTGCTTCAGCTCAAAATGTCCTCCGAGAAGCACATTCATCTTATAAAATATCACCAACTTCCGTTCTCACACAGTTTATCGAGACGGTTGATTTTTTATTTTTTTATTTTTTTTTCGAAACCAATTTGTTTTGCCCCAAAACGCTCACGTACTACCCCACTACGTCACTGTGAAAGAAAACAACGGGCAAGTCACTGCAAAGCTCCTCTCTGCCTGCGTTGCAAACAAAGAGTTTCACCTGGCCAGGGCCCAACATAAGCAGGCCAGAGGTGAACGTGCCTTTATCGGCTCTCTGGGAGCCTTTCAAACGCACAGCGCTGCTGATACCCAGCGGCTCATCAGAGGGCAGTGAAATGACCTCCTGCGTTTCATTCGTCAGTCGTCCTGTATTTATTTATTGATCTCTTTGAAAGGGAGCCCCGTAACAACAGGACGACAACAATGAGAAAGCCAGGGACACAAAGGACAATAGGGCAATAATACTAAAAGCATGTTAAATACATGTAAAAAAAAAATCTAAAAACGTAAAATAAAATGAAAACGAGACTCTGAAGGTCTGACGATTGGAGATCTCCTGATTGAAGGCCTTGGGCAGCATCACACACACACATGTGTTTTTTTTCCAAGGTCAGTTTATTTTAAATGTGTGGCGGTAGGTCGCTGTGCCCTGCGCTGGGTGAGACTCCAACTCCCAGGCCTGCGTTCCAAGCGCGACGGAGGGAGCCAACACCTCCGTCCAGACTGGTCCTTAGGCTGTCTGTCCGTCCGTCCGTTCATCCGTCCGGTGGCTTGTGTCTGCGGAGGCGCGGTCGTGTCCAGTCACAACAGAGCAGCTACTTTACGTGAGCTCTTCCCCTGTCCAGCCACTATTTCCATCTACCCCCTCCACCCTCCACCTCCACCCCCCCACTGTCCAGGCCTCCCACCGGCCACCGCACCCAGACCTGATGCTGTCCCGCCTGTGCTCAACCGCCCGCCCGCCCGCCGGACCAGACCAGACCGACCCGAAGCAAACCAGACAAGCGTAAAATTACACAGCTGACCAGTCAGCGCCGGCCGTCCAGCCCTGGGATGTCCAGGTTGGAAGGAGCGGTCCCCAGGCGAGCCAGCGACCGACCGAGCGGCCGGCCGCCCCAACCGTATCATTACAGCGCTATGCAGTGTGACCTGAGTATGCCGTGGCTTTTTTTTTTTTTTCCTGCGCTCCTCCTCCCTTTTTGATATATGTGCAGTTTTCTGCCGAGTCAGACCGTAGGGCCAGACAGGGCCTTGATCACGGTGTTTATTTTTAAATTCCTCAAATCCTAGAATAAAAAATATTGTGCCAAAAACAGGACCACTGGTAGGCCGGCCGTGCTGAAAACAACCGTTAAATGATGACAAGAGAATAACGTCGAGTCAGAATAGTCCTTCGCTAAATACAGCCCGACCTGGACAGCTCCCACCCTTTTGGTCCTCTCGTGGGTTGGCAGTACGTGTCGCTTGCACTCTTGCAAAAAAAAAACCTCACACTCTGATCTATACGAGCTTACGCTGGACACTAAATCAACTCCCTCAGATGACTCTTGGGCTCTCGCGTCCTTTGTGGGCAGACGAGTGCGTTCGAGTCAGTGTGGCAGCGCGGGCGAAGTGAAAATGAGAAGCTGTGGCCTCTGGCTCACGTTCTTGACACGCCAAGGGTTTGCACAGGTCAGATCGCGGCCGGTCGGGCCACCGCCTAAGTAGCATCGGGGCAGCGCTGCGATAGGCTCTCTGTTCGGACGGATGTGTGTCCGTACTAGCCTGACTCTCGCCAGACCCTTGTAGTTCCGCCATGCTCCACCAGAGGTGTTTCGCTGAGCTCCACACAAGGGTCTGGATGCGAGGGCAATCCAAACCCCTTCCAGTGATCAAAAAATGAGCAACCAATCAGGAGCGCCGAAGCGAGTGTTTGATTCAAATAACAATGGCGGCACGCAGCGAGGAGTCTTGTGCTGACATGATTCTGCTATTTCAACCGTTTTGTCGAATCTATCGAGTATTCATTCTTTAAAAGATTAACAGAGAATAGTTTTGAAGACATTTATTGGTGGCAAGGATGTTTTTACTCTTCTTCCGACCGGGTTTGGCAAGAGCTTGAAGAAGCCTAGCACGTCATTCAAGATAACAGGCAAGTGGTTAATCAAATCACATGCGAGGATGTTTTACAAGGACCCGCCTTCATAAATACGTCTCCTATCGAGAAGTCCCAGATCCTTGTGTGAAGCAGACAGCGAACTACAGGATCTGGCGAAAGTCAGGTTATGTCCGTACCCCTCTCCGGGCGGTCTCTAGCGAGACCCTGTCTGTGGATTTCTGACCCCACATGGAGACTGGAGGAACTGAGAGCGTTGATGTCCTGTTTACTGGCCCACTGCAGGGAAATGGAAGCTGCTGATTTTAGAGCTGCCCTGTTGGAGTGTAGCAATACACCAAGCCCACGGTACGGTTCATACCGCCATTTTTCAGCCACAGTTTGGTTCATACCTCAATTTCTGAGCCACAGTTTGGTTCGTGCCTCGATTTTTGAGCCACGGTCTCGATTTATGAGTCATGGTCTGGTTTATACTCGTGTGTGTGTGGCGGGGGGGGCAGGTCAAATGGTGATATAGAACAATTTCCATATGTTATTATGTGAATAGGGAGATACTGTAGATAGAGTCAAGGAGCTGTGTCTGTTAGGCTGGCAGCTGCTGGGGTTGGAAAGGGCTCTGCATCACGGTTCTGTCTTCTCCAAACAGAAACGGGATTGTGGATGTTTATCACTTTTTTACAGACCTACTGCCCTGTAACTTTGACAAAGCAGCATGTCAGCTGTCAAAGTGGCTGTTGATGGATACTCTGAGCTCCCTTGTGTATCTAAGAATGTGTGGCTTAAGTGTGTGTGTGTGTGTGTGTGTGTGTGTGTGTGTGTGTGTGTGTGTTTGTGTATATAAGTGGTTGGGTGGGTGTGTGCGAGACAGAGAGTGGTAGTATATCTGTCAAAATCTACACATTACACATCACTAGAGAGCTTATGCAATGCCCTGGCACTTGGGGTATGTGTGCATGACAGTGTGTAGTAGCCTAGGTAATGCACTCTCCCTCTCTCTCTCTCACACACACACACACACACACACACACACACACACACACACACACACACACCCCCCTCCACAACTGGGCCAAGGTAATGTTTTATAAATAGAGGCGAGCGTGGGCCGAGGGGCTGGGCCCACTGACGTCGCCACGGCGATACGTGGGGCCGCTCCCTCCACTACTTCCTGTGGGAAACAATCCCGTGCGAGCGTGTCTGAGCAGGGCAGCGAGTCTGGGTCAAGTCCCAAACCGCCCGCCTCTCCTCTCCTCTCCTCTCCTCTCCCCTCCTTTGCCCATCCCCTCTTCCTTTAGAACTCCCTCCAGTGTGTGCTGGGTTAACTGATGCCTCAGACACTCCCTAGGGGCTGATCAGAACGCCCCCCCCCCCCCCCCCCCCTCTCTCTCTCTCTCTCTCTCTCTCTCTCTCTCTCTCTCTCTCTCTCTCTCTCTCTCTGTCTCTGTCTCTGTCTCTGTCTCTCTCTCGCTCTCGCCCACGCGGTAGAAGGAGGGCCGGTAAACACTGAGCTCATCCAGGTCAGGAGTGGTGGGCCCTTTTGTGTGTCATGTCAGTGCCCTGATAGGCCGATTACTCACTGTTTTGGAGGGAAGCCCCCCTTACTGTATGTGAATGGTTTGGCAATCGGAGCAATGAGTATGAGAGTGTCGTCGTTGTCGTCGTCGTCGTCGTCGTCACCGTCGTCACATCTGGGTAGTGGTGCGGTTTGTACGAGCTGGTGAAATGTCAGTGGGAGGCTTGTCAGACGCCCGTGTGGCTGCTGGTGGAGAGAAACCAGTGGAACTGGTTTGCTGGTGAGCTCTCAGGGTTCGAGTTCCTCAACAGTAACAATTTGGCAAGAGTGCAGTGGTGTTCACAGAAAAAAACCTCACAACTTGTTTGTTCGGTGTTCATTTCTGTTCAGGGGGTTTCATTTAAATGAACGTGACCAGTAGTTAGCGCAGAAGTTTCAGCTCTGGCAGTGCAGGGAAGTTTTTGATAAGCCAAACGAATGAACAGTAGCACCCAGTGGAAGCTCACCATCACAGTATTGATTCCCCTTTTGTTAGAGGCGTTAACAACCTAGACCACCCAAAAGTAAACAGTTAGCAACACAGTTTATAAAACCTGTCTGAACCTGTGACAGCCTCTCGTTGTTGTTTGATAGGGTGACGACATTACAACACTGTGTACAACACTGCACGGCTTCAATGCAGTTTTTGTCAGAAGGAAGGGAAAAAAAGAACGAAGGGGATATTTTTAATGTACCAACTGTTCCAAACTTTCTTCACTTTTAAACAAGTGTTGTTTTTTAAAAGCAGCTCAGTACTCACAGGCATGAGTGTACAGGGACTGGGTCTGTCGATCTGTGCCTCTTGCTGCAGGCACAAGCCAGCAACAAGTCAAAGCTGCGATGCTGTGTGCTAGTGTTCACAGCCAAACACATACTCTCTCTCTCTCTCTCTTTCTCTCTCTCTCTCTCTCTTTCTCATTCTCTCACTCTCTCTCTCTTTCTCATTCTCTCACTCTCTCTCTCTCGCTATTGGAAAATGCAGAAGCGTTGGGAGAGTTGGCTTGAGTAGGGAGGGGGCAGGGTGGGAGCAGAGGGTATACATTGACAGGCGGTGTGAATTCCGAGCCCCTGCTGGTGATGGCACTGAGGCGAGAAGGGCGCAGCGTAATGGTGATGAGCCGGTGCTTCTGCTCCGGAGAAAACCTGCCCTCTGATGTGCCCTCAGGTCCGCATGCACACCTGTCCGCCTAGTGCAGGTCGTGAACCTGTTGTATTTACGCAGCGTCCATTATTTTAATCCCTTGGCTTGCGCTAAACTCGGAGCGGATCCTTTACCGCTAACTGCTACAGTGTGCGCCGTGAGTGCAGCTATATTTTGCAGCCGCGTGTATAAGAGGCTCTCGTATCTCCATCGAATCTCCAAACAAAGCGATCAGCGGATCTGAGCGCTCAGCCAGTCCCAGGATGAAACACGGACTCCTGTTGCTAAGTTACGCTCAAGTGTTTTCACTATTTTTAGTTCCCAGGACCTGAATTTTCACCCAAAGATTATATTATAGCTCCATTTTTAAGTGAAACTATGGAAATCAAATGCATTCAATCTTGGTTTGAGGTGGTCAAACTTGAATGCTCAGGTCTCATGTTATTGCAAAGGACAGTGACATGACCTTGAGTTAAAGATAGAGTAAACAAAATCGTAGTTCAGGGCAGAAAAAAAGTTGCACGTTTTTTTTTTTTTTTTACATGGGCTGTGAAGCATAAAAAATGTTGCAATTCTGCTACAATGCCTTCATGCAGCCTAAAAGATTTTTTCTTTTAATTATTGTTTATGGTGGCTTTTCCCCCTCTGTACTTGTAAACAGCATCTCTGCATCAGGTAATCCCATTTCAGTCTGTGGGATGATGCCCTTGTCAGTGTGTAATCATACCTTTCCTCATAATTTACGACACAATTTTCCCTTCCATAATCTGGACCAGTTATTTTTGTATTTCAAGACAAACATCTATTTAATTATCTTAAGGAGTCACAAATAGATTTGGTGGGTTACCAATTTGATGCTCTCCTGTCCTATTGCCAGTTGACAGCCAACTTCAAACAAACCAGTTGACACCAATCTTTAGTGTGTTTTTCAAAATTGTAGTTTTTAATTTTAGACTCCACCAAAAAAAGAAAATGAAAAAAAGTGTGCGTCCACAACAGTGCTCATGACTAAGAGCTCATGTGTGGAAAAATGTTGCTCTCACTGTGGAGGTGTTTGCCTCTGGGGAGCAGCAACATGGCGTGTGGAGCCCTTCCCAGCCTGCTTTGCTGCCATGGAAGCTCCGCTAAGTGAAGTAGTTCTCGGCTATAGTGTAAGCGTCCATATCATGTTTGTTTATTTATTTATTTATTTATTCTTCTTTATTGTTGTTGTGTTGACTGTTTATTGTTCACCGTTCTATCACCATGACATGAAAAGTGTGCACAGTTGAAGCTTGCCCCTCCAGTGCTGTTCGAAAATACTTTATTTAGGATATTTACAGAAACGGAAGATGAATGGGAAAAGTGGTCATAGTAAGTCCAGCAAATTCAACTTAAAAAAAAAAAAAAAACTATTTGCAAAGAAGGAGAGCATGGTCTAAACGGTGTGTTTCACCAACCCAAAAAAACGTGGCCTACGTCATACTGCACCTCAAACACAGGCAGCAAATACGACATTAAGCACATAAAGCATAAATATAATTCAAAACCATTCATCCAAATCATCCAAAACCATACTTCATAACCTAAATCCTAATTTAGTTTATTTAACAAAAATATCTCTTAACGTTTGGGACCATGTATACCAAAGGACCGTATATAAGAGGTATACTGAAGACCCAGGTCTACCAAAGGTACCAGGATAGTGCTGCATCAATAGTGTGTGTGTGTTGTGTGTGTGCCCAGGTACAGCAGTGTGTTCCCCAGTCTGAACATGGGCTGCATCAATAGTGTGTGTGTGTTGTGTGTGTGCCCAGGTACAGCAGTGTGTTCCCCAGTCTGAACATGGGCTGCATCAATAGTGTGTGTGTGTTGTGTGTGTGCTCAGGTACATCAATAGTGTGTGTGTGTTGTGTTTGTGCTCAGGTACAGCAGTGTTTTCCCCAGTCTGAACATGGGCTGCATCAATAGTGTTTGTGTGTGTTGTGTGTGTGCCCAGGTACAGCAATAGTGTGTGTGTGTTGTGTGTGTGCCCAGGTACAGCAATAGTGTGTGTGTGTTGTGTGTGTGCCCAGGTACAGCAATAGTGTGTGTGTGTTGTATGTGTGCTCAGGTACAGCAGTGTGTTCCCCAGTCTGAACATGGGCTGCATCAATAGTGTGTGTGTGTTGTGTGTGTGCTCAGGTACAGCAGTGTGTTCCCCAGTCTGAACATGGGCTGCATCAATAGTGTGTGTGTGTTGTGTGTGTGCCCAGGTACAGCAGTGTGTTCCCCAGTCTGAACATGGCGGTGAAGCGGCGGGAGCAGGCCCTCCAGGACTACAAGAGGCTGCAGGCCAAGGTGGAGAAGTACGAGGAGAAGGAGAAGACGGGGCCCATCATGGTCAAGCTGCATCAGGTACAGTACCCCATTTTCCCTTCTTCCCATCTTCCCTCTCCCTCCTTCCATCTTCCCATCCTCCCATCTTCCCTCTCCATCCTCCCATCTTCCCATCTTCCCATCTTCCCATCTTCCCATCCTCCCATCCTCCCATCTTCCCATCTTCCCATCCTCCCATCCTCCCATCCTCCCATCCTCCCATCTTCCCATCCTCCCATCCTCCCATCCTCCCATCTTCCCATCCTCCCATCTTCCCATCTTCCCATCTTCCCATCCTCCCATCTTCCCTCTCCCTCCTTCCAACTCCTCTCTCTCCCCCGTCTCCTTTCGTCACTCTCTCCTTCAATCCAACTCTCCTTCTTCACCTTTACCTGGGCATCG
>NC_085001.1:8237269-8309769 GCF_963854185.1 Sardina pilchardus
GTTCTCTCTCTCGCTCTCTCTCTCTCTCTGTCTCTGTCTCTCTCTCAGGTGGTGTACTTCTCTGAAATGCACAAGATTTTCAGTGACCTGACGGATCAGATAGACCAAGCGGGCCTCACGGATGAGCAGAGGGAGAGGGAGAATGAGGCCAAACTGACCGAGCTGCGCGCACTGTCCATCGTCGCGGATGACTGAGGAGAAATCGGTGGAAGCGCGTCTTGACTCCCCCCCCCCCCCCCCCCCCCTTTTGCTTTGTTACACTCTAGTGAATGGTTTGTTATTTCGAAGAATTCCCTGTTGGTCTTTTAAGTGTGAAAAGGTGACCACTGTGGTCATTGTCCGGCTTACTGTCAGCCTCGACAGACACTGTATTTAAATTCATATTTATTTATTTCTCAGTGATTTTTTTTTTTTTTTTTTCATCAGTCTACCTAACCTCTTAATTTTTAACTTGTAGAAAACACTAATAAGCGTTTCAGGCAGAAAGCCACCCTTGAAAGCCATCTCTAACAATGAAGTTGGCTGAGAGCCAGCGCTGGGAAAGACTTGATTTCTTTTTTTTTTTTTTTTAAAGCTCATCATCACGCATTGAAAATGTGCTGAAGTGGTCACCCACTCATTTTTCGAGCCACGCGCTGTTTCTCCCCATTGTCCATCATCCGTGAAAGCTTCTCTAGCTCGGCTTTGCGTTCACATTTAGTAAGGGAGAGAGGGAGGGGGGGAATCGCCACCCTCGTCGGAAAAGACCGGAATCGCCGTTTAATGGCAAGTCACTTCTATTATGTCCTTTTATATGAAGTGTAGCCCCTAATGGCTTGTGTAGGCTTCTGTGTTTGCCACCTGCATCGCAAACGGCCACAAACATAAAGAAAAAATAATAATAATTTGCCCTGCATTCATTTGGATCTTAAAATCACTTTTATATCGTTTATTTTGCACTGGCCCCTCTAGTCCACTAATTTCCGTTACATCACACGTGGGCCTACTGAGATGTGCATTGTCAAAGTGAATAGATATACTTTTTAATGACCCTTATTTTAGTTTTGACCCTGTGTGACGGTCTACACAGTTTCTTACATTAAACATGTGTTTGTGTAAGAATAGGATGTTTATAGATCAGCTCTTTGTAACTTCAGTCAAATTGTTGAGGTGGTGGATGCGCCCAAGTCTAAACGTTTAGTCACCGTTCCTGTGGAATGCAATGCATGTACTCCAGTGCATTCTGTACTGGGTTATCAGGACACACGGGACCTGTAGGCCTGCTCTATGGCTCTATAGTTTCAATTAATCCTCACTTCAGTGGATACAGCAATGTATCGGACCTGATCCTGGCCAAAATAGTGTTGTGGCGCCCTCTCGTGGCAGTGGTGTGCTCTGCAACATCTTAGTAGGAGAGTGTGTGTGTGTTTTGTTTTAAGTTTGATTAGTTCTTCTCTTTGTCTTTGGCCGTTTTGTTTTTTTATATATTTAAAATTGTTTAGTAGAGAGCTCATTTATCTGGGAGAGTGTTACACAGCCATAACACTAACGCTTCAGTGCCAGTCCAAGCCGCTGTGGTCAGTAGGACCAATCCCCCCCCCACACACACATCATGTTGAAAACCGTGTTGTAAATATTGCCTGTGAAATGATACAATTGAATTGCTAATGTCAATCACTGTATGAGGAAAGACAAGCCCAGATGAAGAAGTGACTTGTTTCGACCATGCAGAGCTCCTCTGGCCGTTGGAATGTTTTAAGGAAAATGTCCTCTTCAAAAATTGTGCCTTCGTGTTCCTCTGTGTAATCTTCAGAGGTCATTGTAGCTCGTCAGTAAAATCATTGTTTGGCTCTTTTGTCAAAGTACTTTTCACTGAGGTCCTAAATATCGTTTGGATTTCTTATTAACACATACTGCGCCATCTCATTCCTTACGTTTGACTGGGTAACTGGTGTTTATTTAGCCATAATCCTTCTGGTTACGTGGTGTTTGTAGCAACTAATTGTGTGTCTTTTTATTAAAAGAGGGTACGTTTTAAAAAGTGTCTTGTGTACTATACTTTGTCATGAAGCTCTTTTCCCCCTCTTATGATCTATAGCTTCATGAAGAGCGTTATTGTAGCTCAGCAGTGGCCGACTGTGTTGCATGGACTGGACTTGCTTGTCAGGAAAAGGGAGTGTTGACACTAACTGAAGACCCCACCGGAATAGTCACAATTTCATTTGGAGGAATATCTGTCAGATAGAGTCTGTCCAATAATGTCACGCCCACCTCATAGCTCATTGCTGTAACAGTGTTTTTATTCCTCCTCTTAAAAATGAAACCATACCTGAAGTCACCTATATGATTGGCCATTAGTCAGTCATTTGACCCCCCCCCCCCCCCCCCCCCCCCCCCCCCCCCCATATTTACAACAATTAATCATTTACAGAGTCGCTGTATATTACACAACCCGCATAAATTACATCAGGCCCCGCCCCCAGGAAACTCCCGCTCCGTCACACGATTCGACAAGTAACAGTGGATTGTTTTAAGTCGTTGGACGCTTCCGATAATAGATATCTCAAAGGAGCAAAAGGTCCCTTCTCCTGCTGGGACTGCAATAAAAGCTAACCGCTAGAGCTATAGTAAGGTCACACTGAAGATCCCTCATGTTGCTGCTGCTGCTGTGGACAGGCTTCTGAGCTCTACCTAATGACGGGGGACGGATATGCAAGGGGCCAGTCCCTTTAAGCTCACTTCAGAACCCCTTGCCTGGGAGCCTCTGAAGCACACACACACGCACACGCTATGTTCTGTGGATGTGAGCAACTTACTCTCTTGCTCAGCTAAGAAAGGCCCTTGTCTGTGTATGTGTTTGTGCTCTAGTTATGTCAGTGAGGTATGCTATAATCAGAATAGGGTAAGAACAGCACGTCCACTGCTGGGTCGATTCCCCAGGGTACCTTAAGCAACATTCTTTTGAGAGTTGTGTGTGTGTCTGTGTGTCTGTGTGTGTGTGTGTCTTTTTGAGTGTTTTTATAGCTCCGTTTTGCCCAAGTGTGGCAGGAAGTCTATGACAGTGATTTGCTAAAAATGCTAACAAGATAAACACAAGTGTTCAGGCCAGATGAGGGTGCAGACAACCATGTCAGGCACTGAAACAGAGACTCGCTGTGCAGAACAACATTAAGCCACCCAGGTTGTGTGTGTGTGTGTGTGTGCGTGCTAGTTTGTTGGTGTCCACAGGGTCCTCTAAGCAGCTGCTTTGCCGTACATGCGGGCGATCTGCTCTTGGAACGCTTTGCGCAGGTCGATACGCCGGCTCTTCAGGGTGGGAGTCAGGAGTCCGTTGCTCACACTGAACTGATCCGGGTGCAGATACAGGTCCTTCACCTGAGAGACACACACACACACACACACACACACACACACACTTGAATTCTTTATTTGGATCCACCAATCAAAATGTGTCACAGAAAGAATTCAAATAGGTGATCGAGGTGATACTGCTGTGGCATTGAAGAGTAGTCTGCATAAAGCATCGCCTACGCCACACAGCCCTCCCAGGCAACCTCAACTCTTGCAGTTCAATGGAACAAAATTGCCTTCCGTTAAAACATGCACATTATAGATGTATTAATTTAGCAGATGTTATTGTCAAATACAGTATAATGCAAAGGGCATATTGTCCCCAGGGCAAATTGGGATCAAGTGCCTTGCTCAAGGGCAACGGTGGAAGGCAGTTATTATACCCCAGCCCAGTTTCTTAGCTACTACGATAGCCTGGGCCAAAAACAAGTAGTCTTATCTAGCCTATTCAAATGAACCAGTACAAATGCAACAGTTGATGTTCTCATGAACTCAGGCATGAACTGTGTCGTTTAAAATTTGAAAATAGATCATATGGATAAAGGCTTTGAAACGTTTATCGTATTATCGTTCGGCATGTCTTTTCAGGAGTTGAACACGCAAGGCTGAATTTGCATACCATTGTAATCAATCTCTGTACATACAGTACATACATAGGCTTACTGTATCACCTTGTACCATGGCAGAGTCTAGTTAAGGTGACATGTATTGACAAAGTACAACAGACAGGGGATTAAAACACAATGGCCCGTGTCTAGCACAGAATTTATGAGAGAGAGCGAGAACTTCCTTAATCACAGATATGCCCCCCCCCCCCATCTCTTGCTAGGCTACCAACCATCTGCTTATACAGTACATAGGGTTATACATACAGTAGCGCGCTCACACTGATGCTTCGCCGTTCGTTACAGTAGATTTGAACTGAAAAGTCACTGTTTTCAGCTGCCATTTGGTTTGCGGCCCCTTGCCCCTCTGCTGTGCCTTTCTCCCATCTCCCTGCTTTAGGTTCCAATTACTGGTTAATAAATTGATGATTCATCACCATCTGCTCTCATATGCTACAGTATGCCACACTACTCTGCTATAGGAGTACTCTGCTGATAAACTGGTTGGTGATTATTCAAGGTCAATTTCTTAATCTTATGGAGTTAGATTAATCATAGTTTCTAATTTACCACTGCTTCACCGTGCTGTCCTAATGTTTAAGACACGTTTAAACCTAGAACACAATTCTACCTGATGCGTGTCTTGTGCCACCCTAACAAAGTGTTGACCCCGATGTGACGTTTTGTACATATTTTCTGAATTTGGTGAGTAGATTTAAAACTCCTTAAAGAAGTATGCTAAAAAAAAACGCACACATTATTGGTGTTAAAATTCCACCAGAAACATCCTTACACTCACCTGCTCAAAGGACTTCAGTCCTGCCTCCTTCCCTACTGCTGTCATGTCCTCCAGCACAGCCTTCTTCACATCCTACAGGGATGAGGGAGAGGATGGGACACATACAACACACTTTTAAACACACTTTGTCAAGCTCACATTTACTAATACAGAACGCAAACACACGTCGCTGGTCCAGGTAATCTCTTCCTTTGCAACATGGTGAATTACATTTGTGTTGTACTTCTCAAGGAAGGCCTACATACATGTTTACTAAGGTTTGACTAATGTTAATTTACACCTATCTGATACAGTATGTCACCTATACATGCTGTAAAAGAAGCAGCTGCCTGTGTCTTTAACGCTTATCAACAGTTCATTCATACACGTCACTAGAGGTTTAAACGGATGCCAAGTGACAGGGTCTCACTCACTGGATTCTGACAAAGCTCCTCATACGACCCAACGATGCCTCGCTCTTTGGTCCAATCGGTGAAGACTTCCGGGTCTGGCACCACAACTCCAACCAGGTGAGACTTGGACAGAACAAGCACAGAGTGCATTGTGATAATGTAAATATATTATTGTATACTGTGTGTGCATGTGTGTGTGTGCGTGTGTGCGCGTGTGTGTGTGTGTGTCTTTATCTTGATACCTGTAAGCTATCTCCATGTACAAACACCTGTAGTACCGGGGTACAGCGCGTGTAGATGTTCTCGATCTTCTCAGGGGCGATGTACTCGCCCTGGGACAGCTTAAAGATGTGCTTCTTCCTGTCGATGATGCGCAGAGTCCCATTCTAGAACAGGAGAGGGAAAGCACTCAATAACACTCGGTAAATAATATACCGAAAGCACACAGAAGAGAATCTGAAAACCCTGTAACCTTTTACCGTCATGTCATCATCAACTTCAGGTCCATAACAAGTCACAAATGGACAGAGAGCTCAAACAGGAAGTGAAGTGAGAAAGATGGGGGGTTAATTGCATTATTTTTTTTTTAAACTATTGCTCTGTAGCACTTTGAGATTGCCATAATATAAAGTGCAATTCAAATAATATGTATTATTATTATTATTATATTATTATTGGAATCAGGGAATGAGCTGGGTCCCTGTGAGTACACAGATCCGTATGTGCTCGGGATGTTGCCACAGAGTAATGATATCCCTGAGTGGGATCTCTCTGGTACTGAGGGTTAGAATCTCAAATGGGACTCACAGGCAGCCACTGCCCCACATCTCCACTGTGGAGCCAGCCGTCGGCGTCCAGAGTCTCGGCCGTCCGCCCCTCGTCCCTCAGGTAGCCGCGGAACACACTGTGGCCTCGGATGCAGATCTGTGACCCAGACAGCCAGCAGATGAGTAGGATTAGACAGTACGGGCATTCCAACTACAACACTTGTTCAATCTCTGTGTGTGTGTGTGTGTGTGTGTGTGTGTGTGTGTGTGTGTGTGTGTGTGTGTGTGTGTGTGTGTGTGTGTGTGTGTGTGTGTGTGTGTGTGTGTGTGTGTGTGTGTGTGTGCGTGTGTGTGTGTGTGCGTTCTCCGTTCTCACCTCTCCTTCCCCATTCTTGGCGTAATAATTCATGTCGGGGATATCCGTCAGTTTCACCATGGCGCAGGGTAGGGGTGCACCAACATGCCCTGAGGCACAAACACATATCAGTCAAATAACTGACAAATATCAGTGTCAACGGCCAAACCGTCGCTTTGAAGCTTTTTTATGTGAATTTGCATTTGACTGTCACCAAGAAGGAGAACTATTAGAAATAAAAACATTAGTGACCTTCAGGTATGCATTCAGTTGCAGATGTTTTGGGTATCTCTCAACACTGGCGATAGTAACGGGTTGAACATTCTGTTCAATTCCTGACTTCCACCGTTGAGCCTTTGAGCAAGGGACTTAACCCCAAGTTGCTATGGGGACAATGTAGTCACTTGTGCTTGTTTATTTATTGATCTATCTCTCTCTGTCCATCACATAGTGCGTGCCTTCTCACCAGCACAGACCTGTCAATTATCAGTCAATCACTGTGGTTACCGCAAACAAGCTTGTGCATGTGAAATGATGTCAACCAACAGAGTAGCAACAGTCTTTATCTCATCTTAGGAGATGTAATTTTTCCTTATTTAAAAAGTTTTAATTATTTTAAAAGCTTTGAGAATAGGTTTTGAAAGAAAATGATAAGTTAAAACTTTTAGTATGATTTTGGAGTACTCTAAAAAGAATAGAATAGAATAGAATATATACTTTTTTGATCCTGTGAGGGAAATTCAGTTCTCTGCATTTAACCCAATTTAACCGAATTAGTGAACACACACAGCGAACACACAGTGAGGTGAATCACACACTAACCCAGAGCAGTGAGCTGCCTGCCCAACCAGCGGCGCTCGGGGAGCAGTGAGGGGTTATGGGGCCTTGCTCAAGGGCACTTCAGCCGTGGTCTGGTCGGGGATCGAACCGGCAACCCTCCGGTTACAACCCCGAAGCCCTAACCAGTAGGCCACGGCTGCCCAAATATCATATTATCATGTGATAGTGATATCCTGACAGTGAAGTGACTGTGTAGGATCGTGTGATGTTGAGGGAGCGTGTGTGTGATAGTGATATCAGAGAATGTTTAATAAGTGGAGAACATTCACTCTCGGGAAACTTCAGGTTTCTGAACTGGTTGCAGTTCCTTTCTGGTTCCATGTGAGGGCGCTCACGAGCAAGTGTACAGAATGAATGGAGATCTATGGAGCTGTACCCCTCAAAAGTCACTCTTGTCAGTATGTAATTTTTGGTCTCAAAATAAGAATGTCACATTTGAAAGGGGGGGTGGGCGGGGGGCAAAGAAAATATACACTGCTGAGTGTTTTAACGTCACTCATTTGTTCTAAGCATTAGCGGACTGTCTGTTATGGTCAACAACCCGAAAGAAATGAAAAGGACACACGTACTCGTTCATTCAACTTTCGATCTACAATCCATGTTGAGCTTGCAAAAACTATAAATCTGATGTTTCTCAACAACAATCGGGGAAAGAGACGACTTTATCCGTCTAGCTCCATAGAACCCCATAGTTTTAGCACTTGCTCGCAATCACCCCTAGGGGAACTGCAACAGATTGCTGGTACAATGGAGTAAATAGGGAGTGAATCGGCTCTCTGTAAACAGGCTCTGGTGATATCCTGATAGAAAAGTGGCTGTGTAGGATCATGTGATACGATCATGTGATGTTGAGGGAGCGCGTAGGCCAGTTTGTGATGGCGCAGAACTGCCCAGCACTGCGCAGCACAAGATGCACGTGGTTAAAAATCTGTCCACGATGGTCTAGATCTGATATGATAGTGATGTTGATATAGAGTGTAGAGTGTGTATGATATGATAGTGATGTTGATATAGTGTGTATGATATGATAGTGATGTTGATATAGAGTGTGTATGATATGATAGTGATGTTGAGGGAGTGTGTATGATATGATAGTGATGTTGATATAGTGTGTATGATATGATAGTGATGTTGAGAGTATGATATGATAGTGATGTTGATATAGAGTGTGTATGATATGATAGTGATGTTGATATAGAGTGTGTATGATATGATAGTGATGTTGTGTATGATATGATAGTGATCTTGAGTATTATATGATAGTGATGTTGAGGGAGTGTGTATGATATGATAGTGATGTTGAGGGAGTGTATATGATATGATAGTGATGTTTTTTTTTTTTAAGGTTATTTTTTGGGCTTTTTAATGCCTTTAATTGGACAGGACAGTAGAGAGAATGACAGGAAGCGAGTGGGAGAGAGAGCTGGGGTGGGATCCGGAAAGGACCACGGGGCGGGAATCGAACCCGGGTCGCCGGCGTGCGGTGCAGGTGCCCCAGCCTGTTGCGCCACGGCTGGGGCCTATGATAGTGATGTTGATATAGAGTGTGTATGATATGATAGTGATGTGTATGATATGATAGTGATGTTGAGGATTATATGATAGTGATGTTGAGAGTGAGTATGATATGATAGTGATGTTGATATAGAGTGTGTATGATATAATCGTGATGTTGAGAGTGTGTATGATATGATAGTGATGTTGAAGGAGTGTGTATGATATAATTGTGATGTTGAGAGTGTGTATGATATGATAGTGATGTTGAGAATGTGTGTATGATATGATAGTGATGTTGAGGGAGTGTGTATGATATGATAGTGATGTTGAGAATGTGTGTATGATATGATAGTGATGTTGATATATAGTGTGTATGATATGATAGTGACGTTGATATAGAGTGTGTATGATATGATAGTGATGTTGATATAGAGTGTGTATGATATGATAGTGATGTTGATATAGAGTGTGTATGATATGATAGTGATGTTGAGAGTGTGTATGATATGATAGTGATGTTGATATAGAGTGTGTATGATATGATAGTGATGTTGATATAGAGTGTGTATGATATGATAGTGATGTTGAGAGTGTGTATGATATGATAGTGATGTTGAAGGAGTGTGTATGATATGATAGTGATGTTGATATAGAGTGTGTATGATATGATAGTGATGTTGATATAGAGTGTGTATATGATATGATAGTGATGTTGATATAGAGTGTGTATGATATGATAGTGATGTTGATATAGAGTGTGTATGATATGATAGTGATGTTGAGAGTGTGTATGATATGATAGTGATGTTGAGGGAGTGTGTATGATATGATAGTGATGTTGAGTATTACATGATAGTGATGTTGAGGGGGCATGTATGATAGTGATATCCTGATAGTGAGGTGGCTGTGTAGGATCAGGTGACGTGATCAGGTGACGTGATCAGGTGACGTGATCAGGTGGTGTGATCATGTGACGTGATCAGGTGATGTGATCAGGTGACGTGATCAGGTGACGTGATCATGTGACGTGATCATGTGACGTGATCATGTGACGTGATCAGGAGGTGTGATCATGTGACGTGATCATGTGACGTGATCAGGTGGTGTTGAGGGGGTGTGTGTGCTTCTCACCAGCGCTCCAGTCCCCCGGCATGGAGAAGGTGCAGCCAGCGGTGCACTCAGTCTGCCCGTAGCCCTCAAAGATCTGACCACACAGAGACACACACACACACACACACATCAGGACAGCAGTTTCAAAACAACACACACACAAACACATTCTGAAACTGTAACTAGATCAAATACACCAGTACACCACACACAACTTCACCTGACATACAACACACACACACACACACACACACTCTCCCACACACACACACACACACACATGCCATCTGGGGCTGGTGGACTCACCAAACAGCCCAGTGCTGCTCTCAGGAAGGACAGAACTGTGGGGGAGATGGGAGCTGAAGCAGTCAGGATGAAACGCAGATTACCCCCCAGCCCAGCCTAGACCAGCGAGGGAGGGAGAGAGAGAGGGAGGGAGGGAGGGAGGTAGGGAGAGAGAGAGGGAGGGAGGAAGAGGGAGTAAGGAAGAAAAGAAGAAAGAGAAAATTAATAATCAATAATCAACTCTGAATTGAAAGATTTCTCTCCACTGCGCTTGTAATGAACAAGCTCCCTGCTAAAATGTCTAGTGTGTGATCAAACATTTTGATTGGCAAAACATTATATTTCCATTTTATATTTACATGTCACGATGAATATAAAAGTCCAGTCTCGTGTATTGGTGTGGTGTTGTGCTGTGCTGTGCTGACTGACCTGGATCTTGTTGAAGACCAGGCGGTCCCACAGGCTGTTGTGTTGTGTTGTGTTGTGCTGTGCTGTGCTGTGCTGTGCTGTGCTGTGCTGTGCTGTGCTGTGCTGTGCTGTGCTGTGCTGTGCTGACCATAGACTGTATATAGAACTTTTATACAGTCTATGGTGCTGACTGACCTGGATCTTGTTGAAGACCAGGCGGTCCCACAGGCTGTTGTTGTGTTGTGTTGTGCTGTGCTGTGCTGTGCTGTGCTGTGCTGACTGACCTGGATCTTGTTGAAGACCAGGCGGTCCCACAGGCTGTTGTTGTGTTGTGCTGTGCTGTGCTGTGCTGTGTTGTGTTGTGTTGTGTTGTGTTGTGTTGTGTTGTGTTGTGTTGTGTTGTGTTGTGTTGTGTTGTGTTGTGTTGTGTTGTGTTGTGTTGTGTTGTGTTGTGTTGTGTTGTGTTGTGTTGTGTTGTGTTGTGCTGACCTGGATCTTGTTGAAGACCAGGCGGTCCCACAGGCTGTTGTTGTGTTGTGCTGTGCTGTGCTGTGCTGTGCTGTGCTGTGCTGACCTGGATCTTGTTGAAGACCAGGCGGTCCCACAGGCTGTTGCTGTGTTGTGCTGTGCTGTGCTGTGCTGTGCTGTGCTGTGCTGTGCTGTGCTGTGCTGTGCTGTGCTGACCTGGATCTTGTTGAAGACCAGGCGGTCCCACAGGCTGTTGTTGTGCTGTGCTGTGCTGTGCTGTGCTGTGCTGTGCTGTGCTGTGCTGTGCTGTGCTGACCTGGATCTTGTTGAAGACCAGGCGGTCCCACAGGCTGTTGCTGTGTTGTGCTGTGCTGTGCTGTGCTGTGCTGTGCTGTGCTGTGCTGACCTGGATCTTGTTGAAGACCAGGCGGTCCCACAGGCTGTTGTTGTGTTGTGCTGTGCTGTGCTGTGTTGTGTTGTGTTGTGTTGTGTTGTGTTGTGTTGTGTTGTGTTGTGTTGTGTTGTGTTGTGTTGTGTTGTGTTGTGTTGTGTTGTGTTGTGTTGTGTTGTGCTGTGCTGTGCTGTGCTGTGCTGTGCTGTGCTGACCTGGATCTTGTTGAAGACCAGGCGGTCCCACAGGCTGTTGTTGTGTTGTGCTGTGCTGTGCTGTGCTGTGCTGTGCTGTGCTGACCTGGATCTTGTTGAAGACCAGGGGCCTGTACTACGAAGGGAGCTCAACCTACCCAGATGTAACCCAGGGTTACTTTGCTAAACCGGGGTTGACAAAACCTGGTTATCTTCATTGGTGCTAATCGGTACTACGACGCTGAGTAAGAAGTTGATTTGTTGAACTGGGGTTAACCTCATCGGAGTTGGTGCGCGTTCACATAAAATGGGCGGGTTGCAGCGCAAATCATCACTTTTAATGATGACGCGATCACGTTATTTTACGGATAAGCAATGCGCAATGATTATAAAAAGTGCGAGGAATTAAAACCCACTTTACTATGCATCAAATAGCCTACGTCGGCAGCAAACAAAGCAAGACAAGGCTGTTGGCAACGTAGGCTATTGCAGATCGGATATATGAAAGTAAAGTTTTATTTCATGTTCCTTAAATAGATGTGTTACGCAGGATTAATAGCTTGCGGAATGTCTGAAATGTGTTGAAATAAATACATTTTGAGTTCATAAGAGTCCTACAGATGCAACACAATTCATGCCATGTATATGAATAAATATTAATAAAGGATAATTGAATGTTTAGCCCCATTGGCTGATTTAGTGTATGCCTATCCTGTGAACATTTTAGATGCAACGCCATTGCCGCTGGCAGCAGGTGAAAATGAAACTCAAGAACATTCAGAAGGTTTATAGGCCTAGTTATAGCTTGCATTAATATTTCTTAATTATGAAAATATGTTATATTGCCAATGCTTATAGCCTCCACTTTGCCTCGATCAGCTGACAAATGCAACGAATTCCCTCGGCTGAGAATGTATAGGCTATCTTTCATAGAGAATATTATATGGAGAAAGATTCTGGCGGTATTAAAAAACTCTCGCCTTGCGAAGAGAGGCGCTTACAATTTGCGCTCCAATAATGTATCTTCCAAGTAGCCTACGTCGACATTGTGGGGTGTGGTTAACCGCAAACCTCGGGTTAACCAAGATCATAACCTGCTCGGAGCAGGTTTGAGATGCAGCGTAAATTGCCATGGCAGCATACCTAGGTTAAAACCTATCCACCTTTCGTAGTACGGGTTAACCGGGAAGTTACGCCACACGTGATCAACTTACTCTCGAAGTTACCCAGCTAAGCCAGTAACCCCGCTTCGTAGTACAGGCCCCAGGCGGTCCCACAGGCTGTTGCTGTGTTGTGCTGTGCTGTGCTGTGCTGTGCTGTGCTGTGCTGTGCTGACCTGGATCTTGTTGAAGACCAGGCGGTCCCACAGGCTGTTGTTGTGCTGTGTTGTGTTGTGTTGTGTTGTGTTGTGTTGTGTTGTGTTGTGTTGTGTTGTGTTGTGTTGTGTTGTGTTGTGTTGTGTTGTGTTGTGTTGTGTTGTGTTGTGTTGTGTTGTGTTGTGTTGTGTTGTGTTGTGTTGTGTTGTGTTGTGTTGTGTTGTGCTGTGTTGTGCTGTGCTGACCTGGATCTTGTTGAAGACCAGGCGGTCCCACAGGCTGTTGTTGTGTTGTGCTGTGCTGTGCTGTGCTGTGCTGTGCTGTGCTGTGCTGTGCTGTGCTGACCTGGATCTTGTTGAAGACCAGGCGGTCCCACAGGCTGTTGTGCTGTGCTGTGCTGTGCTGTGTTGTGCTGTGCTGTGCTGACTGACCTGGATCTTGTTGAAGACCAGGCGGTCCCACAGGCTGTTGTTGCGCACCACTCCACTGCTGAGCTCCGCCTGCTTCCTCCTCACCGCGTAATGCAGGACGGCCCGTCTGAAGGGGGACGTCACCGAGCCCATGATCTACACACACACACACACACGCACACACACACACACACACGCACACACACACACACACACACACACACACACACACACACACACACTCGCACGCACGCACACATGCACACACACGCGCACACACACACACACACACACACACAGTATACTATTGTTTTACTATTGCTGTTTACATGCATGTTTTTGTTTACACCATGTCTGTTTTACTATAGCTATTTCCACGCATGTCTGCAAGCCTAAATGTAAAGACCTCTAGTGACCTCTAGTGTGTGTGTGTGTGTGTGTGTGTGTGTGTGCGTGAGTGCGTGTGTGTAGATCATGTCTGCAAGCCTAAATGTAAAGACCTCTAGAACGACACAGTTCCAATGGCTTTTCTCCTGTTTGCATTTGCACACACTACTGTAGATTACTCTAAGATGACTCAATTATTACAGTACATGGCCATAAAGTAATTGCTATTTTATTATTCTTCCTACAGCATACAGTAGCTACTTAGTTTCTAGCTCCTTAAATGTATCGACAAACTAGAAACTTGTGATATCAGAGAGCATTTAATAAAATGCCTTCTCATCTGACCAGAAGGCATTAGTTGCATGACAGTAGGCAGTCTGCAGCCTTCCCATGCAATTTTTATGTTATGCAAAAAAGGGATTCTAGGAACTGTATGTTTTAGAACTGCAAAGAGCTCCTCTGGTGCGTAAGGAACTCTAAATGACTATATTGTCCTCCCTCTTTAAACATACATTTCTCATTTAGCCTCAAGCACTGAATCATACAGTTGATAACCTGGGAGACAGACAATGCTGTGTTAACTCATAAACTGGCTGCTTAGTTAAGTAAGAGATTAATGAGCACTGAGGTGCCAATCAACACAAAGAATAACTCCCTGCCAACCAAACAGAAAGGAACAACATAGTGTGAAACACTATTCATTTTCTCCAGTAAAATTGAGTTGTGTGCCTTTTCACGTCCCTATCAGCAGAAGCATGGCTGCTTGGCTCAGAATGGTCGTTCTGAGGTCAAGGGGCTTGTTCTATAGGAGGCTATACAGCTCTGTTAACTTATTCATTAAATAAATGAATGAATGAATGAATTAAATATGGATGAATTGAGTGTTGCACTGTGTTCTCTGATGTTAAAATAGTATGTATTCTACTTTGATTCTTAAAAGTAAACTCAATTGCAATTTTACAAGACTAATTAAAACCATATATTTAGGCTGGGCATTGAAATGGTCTGTTTGACTAAATGGCGCCCTCTTTGGCAACCCCAATTGAACTTCAATGGCTTTGCGATGTCTGACATCACAAGCAAGCTCTTTTCTAATTTGCCCATTTTTTAGTGTCTATTTCTAAGTTCAAGATTTTCATATGAAGGAGGGCACAACCATGCCTCATGTTCATAATAGCTCTTTGTTTATGCACCTCTCATAATTCATGAAAACCATTCTGTCACCTTTAACTACAATTATTCTCCTGTGAGATATAGTGACGTCCTGTACACTCTCACATCCCTATCAGTTGGAAGATTGGCTGACTCGTGTGTGTGTGTGTGTGTGTGTGTGTGTGTGTGTGTGTGTGTGGTAAGGCCGGGGGCGCTTGAGGTAGAGGTGTCGCACCTTGTCGTAGATGCGGTTGAGGAGGCGAGGCACCACAGGGAAGAAGGTGGGCCGGAGGGTCTTGATGTCGTCCGTGAGCAGAGAGATGTCCCCCTGATAGAAGCCTACCCGTGCCCCGTGACAGAACATGGACACCTGTATCAAGCATCAAACACATTAGGTAAACAATGGGCCAACTTGCTCTGTGTGAGAGAGAGTGTGTGTGTGTGTGTGTGTGTGTGTGTGTGTGTGTGCGCGTGTGTGTGTTGACAGGGCAGACACAGTAAATGCACTTGTGAAACCCTTGGTAGAACTGGCTTGTTTGTCTTTTTGGCCCCCACTGTCGACTTCAAGGCAGCGCCATTCCACTCCTAACCCGAACCCTACTGTAACTCTAGCACCTTCCAGCTAACACTACCTTGGAGTCGACGGTGGGGGCCAAAAAGACCATATCCTAGAACTGAGGAAATTGGCTGGAACAACAAAGAGCAGCATTCCTTCTTCATTTCACTAACGGGTAACTACAGCGGTGTTCATTGGAGGTGCCCAGTGGTGTGGAGGTAACATTTGAGGGCACGTCAATAAGTGGGTGTAGAACCGGAAAGTACATGTTAACGATTTGAGGTCAACGCGAGCAGCTAGGTATCTGGTGGAGCTCGATGAGAAGCAGAGTACCCAGGCACGCAGCGCAGCCACCTTCTGGATCAACTGGAGGGGTTCAGCATGCAGGCTGGGAGGCCCATCAGGAGCGCTTCACTGCGCTCGAGTAACGACATAACCATGGTCTGTATCAGGAGCTGGGTTGCATATTGTGTCAGGTGGTGGTGGACTGTGTCAGGTGCTATGGTGGACTGAAGACAAATTTCCACATTTTGTGGATAATAAAGTATTCTTTCATTCATTCAATCAGGTATGGCCTGATTTTTCTTAAGTTGTAAAGTGCGAAGTGACATGACGTCATCAGAGAGGGTCATCGACCGTGAATCCTAAGTTCTTGTTACCCTGGTAGGGGCTAGGAGATAATGCCAGTTTTGATGTTAAAGGTGCCATAGGCAAGATGTGTTTGATCATATTCACTGAAACCAAACAGTATGCTCCGACAGAACAACATAATTCAACCGATTTTTTTTTTTGGGGGGGGGGGCTCTCCATCTAGAGCTTGTTATTTGTTTTGCAAAAATTCACAGCTCCCAGTTCTTCCGGTCCAATAAGGGCAGGATCATTGACAGATCTGACTGTACACGAACTGTGACTGACTGTCACTAACGAGCACAAACTCAATGGGAGAGTGCTTGGTGGTAGTCGGGGAAGGATATGAGAGTTGTATACTTATCAACTGCAGCTTTAATGTCATGGTGTATATGGTTTGGCTGGGAGGACCAACAATAATACATTTCACAGCACCTTGAGGGTGTACAGTATAATGTCAACACCTCATTGGAAAGCTAAAAATTCCCACAAACACTTGGTAGTTTTCCACCTCTGGTCTGGAGTCATTCCAGCAGTTCTAATGAACCCAGGGGAGTGGAGGTGGGAAATATGCATGGAAAATACCCACCAGGCAAATCATTACAGCACCACTATAGACCCTTTCAACAACAACAACAAAAACAATGCTTGAACGTTCTGTTTTGTTCAAAAGGTACTTCCACTGCATTCAAATTAACCCTTAGATGCATAGGCTACCAATACCTACACTCTTCCATGAGTGGGGTCAAAAATGACCCCAATTAGAATGCATGCGTTTTTTGCTGTAAACTCAAATAATGTCTCTCATTTTGGTTAAAGATGATGATTTTTATTATATATTTGTCTAAAATGTTTTTATTTCATGTTGGACATATTGATGCATCACTTTTTATTAACATTTTATTACAAAACAGCTTTTAGATAGGCAAAAAAGGTAAACATCCTAAAATTATCTCAACATAGGTGAATAGGGTAAAATTTTTAACTTAGAGATATCTTCATGAAACTTTACCAGTTGAATACTCACATAAATAGGAGAAAAAAACGTATTGCAAGTTTTCTGTATTTATGTTTACATATGCTAATTAGGTCATGTCTAATTAAATATGCGCTAATTTGCATATATGTTTTGATGCAAAGAATCTGACCATTGGAAAAAGCCAGGTTGAAAATATTTTTTTTGTAGTGTTAATATATCAAATAAAAAAACATTTACAGAGGTGATTATGAATATCTTCTTTTGTTATCCAGTAAATCAGAAGGTACTGCCAATTGGCTTTAAAAAAAATATTTTTGCCCTATTTTTAGGCATAAAAAGTCATACAAATCAGGCTAAGAACGCTATATCAACAAATCCCTCTGTAAATATCGCTTGGTGAATTCTGCTTCACAATTATAGGAAGAGCGGACATCGAAGGATCAAAAAGCGACGTCGCTATGAACGCTTGGCCGCCACATTATATGATGATACTTATATTTATGTTGTTGTGTAAAAATAGCCTTCAGGATGGTGAAACTGCTGACATGAGATGTGATAATCAACAGTAAATGTATACCTGACTGCCACAGTTGATAAAAATCAAAAGATCCTAGGGTTAACTTTTGAAATTCCATAGAAAATGCTTGGGGTCATTTTTGACCCCACCTATGCGGATCGGTGGTACTGATACAAAACATTAAATTACTTAAAAAATATAACAGTTAGAAACAAATCCAAATGGCCTCATGTCAAAGACAACCTATTTGAGGAATACATAGAAGGTTAAATGAAAAAAAATTAAAATGAAGAAGATACTGCAAGAAAACAACCTCTGGGGTCATTTTTGACCCCACTTATGCATCTAAGGGTTAAGAAAACGGAAACCTTGTGGGAACAACTGCCACTGGTAATGGAACTCTTGAAACGGTCTATAAGATTTTTTTATACCTCTACTACGATGTTCTGGAATACCTCTAATATCCCTTGCTCTCTATCGTACTCCTATAGTACAGTCTCTTTGACTCCATCAAAGTATATTATTATGATTACGGCCTCACTGCACAGGATTCATTCGGCATAAAAAAATAGGATTCTCAGATAAAACCAGATTCCGCAGAATCCAAATCCCCTCAAAAAGCTGAGGACTCAGCTGAATCTGAAACCAAATTCATTATGCTACCTGTGTGTAGTGTAGTACATTATCTACTATTATTTTTCAGTGTGCCCACACACTCCACTCACAGCTACATTGTTTTTTCCGACAATAATTGTATTATGGTGGGAGTAGGTTATTATATTGTATTGTTATATGAATATATTTGAATAAATACACAATTTAACATCAATATCACAATAACCTGTTTCCTTTTACTCAAAAAAAATATTTGATTGATTAATGGTAAAAAATTTAACTCTTATTAGTTGTCCGTTCCTTTTTTCTATCCTCTTCCACCTGAAATCCATATTTGTCGCCCCCCAGGGGCCAAATCTGAGGTGATTGGATTCTAAATCTGATCAGAGTCCCTTTGTGAATTTCCCAACCAAATTTTATGCTTTAATCATAACCCGCTCCACAAAAATGGCACTTTTATTACCACCTGTGCACATATTGACTATGGTAGTTATAGTTCAACTGATTAAAAAAACAAAAAAAACAATGAACTTGTAATAAGAAAACACAGTGAGCTGAAGAAACAAGATTTCAGTGAATTTACCTGGATCATGCGCTCGAACATATGAGCCAAGGGCAGGTACGAGATTGACACATCCTCTTGACGAATCACAAAGTAGCCCTGTGAGGAGACCGGGACAAACCAATTGCACAAAGGAGGCCTTGAAATGGGGCAAGGGGGAGAATTTCAATGGGCAATTCAATAAACAATTCAGCTCTCGCAAAAGCAATTTTCCTAGCAATACTTCTTCTACTGAGAGTGAATAAGTGGCAATTTGTAATTTACAAGGGCAATTAAGTGTCTCATCTATCCTTATCAAAAAGCAGAGAGAGAGAGAGAAATGAGAGAATGAAAAAAGACAAAGTGTTCGAGACTGAAACATGACAGAATTAACGAGATGGAATGTATCTGTGTGTGTGTGTGTGTGTGTGTGTGTGTGTGTGTGTGTGTGTGTCTGTGTGTGTGTGAGTGTGTGTGTGTGTGTGTATGTGTGTGTGTGTGTGTGTCTTACTGACCTCCAGGATCTTGATGACTGAGGACGTGTTGGAGGCTATGTTCCCATGTGTGATCATGGCTCCCTTGGGCTTTCCTGGGAGAACAAGAGAGAATGTTAGGTAGGTGGTGTGTGGTGCATATGGCAGCTACATGTCCGAGCCCTCGACCCGGACTTCTGTTCCAATGCTTAGTCCTCAGCTTTCTTTTGTGAATGTTTTGAAAGCTGCAATAAGATCATGAGAACATTTGGATTACATTGGCTTACTGTATGTACGTAGTACTCTATAAAGCCGTGGCTTTTATCCCAAAGGACATCCAGATACCAATAGCAGAGGGTCAGCCTCCCTGGAGCAACTTAGGGCGAAGTGCCTCGATGGCATCCGGGAATCGAACCCACTGCTACTGCCTAGTTCCTTAGCTACTAGCACAGCTTACTTACTACTTACACTTTCCTTACTACACTAGCACAGCTCTTAATAACAAGCTCCTTTGTGTGGAAAAGTTCCTACAGTACCTAGACACAACCTTTCCTGGAGGAGTAAATGTCTCCACCTCATCAATAAAAAAAAAACGTGACTGAGTATCCAGAAGCAAATGACCATCATTCTATGAATATGTCTATTCTCATTTTGCACCAAATCACATTATTTCATGTCAGATAGACTCTATCCATTCTCATTTGTTCTAAATTGTGAGACCGGAGAGATGGCAGCCAAAAAGCATGAGAGAGCTTTAATGAAAACACTGGTTTCAATATGGAGTGTGGATCTTATGGAGATGGACAACTACAGAGAGACACTTTTTTGCTGAGTGTGTTCCTAACAACTGTGTGTGTGTGTGTGTGTGTGTGTGTGTGTGTGTGTGTGTGTGTGTGTGTGTGTGTGTGTGTGTGTGTCTGACCTCACCTGTCGTGCCGCTAGTGAAACAGACCACAGCCAGGTCCTGGGGTTGGGGAGGCTGCAAGAAATAAACATGACATGACGTTTAGTGGTCCCTGGCACTCACCAACAGCTACTGAAAAATACATCTGTCAACGCGTCATGGGTAAAGGAAGCCACAATAGACATGAAGGCATGCTGATGATAGTGGACACACCAGGAATAATCACTTCACAATCTGAGAGGTGGATTTAAAGGAGTTCTGCTGGTGGTGTCTACAACCACTTACTGTAGCCTGCATGTTTTCACACATCCAACCAACACCATCCTTTATATAGCCTCAATTAGCGAGACAGGGTGACTGCTCAGAGTGAGACTGAACTGCATGATTGCACTGTTTTTGAACTGCCTCTGCTGACATTGTGTTATTGCAGATAACCTGAGACACATCTCTGCTTACAGATGGGTACTTTCGGGAATGAGTATGTAATTTGTCCACTCCGAGTTCTCAACTACAGTAAATACTCTTCGTGGGTGCTGTACTAAGAAGCATTGAGGCCACATCGGTAGGTACAGTAGAGTGTATCACTAGTGTGTGCACACGTGGATTGTTTCTCAAATGAATAAACAGGAACTCACCGCAGGAGCTTGAAGATTCTGTCGTCCTAGATCCTGAAAGGCAAAGCAAGCGAGTCAACAAGCACAAACACATTAAGAATCCTGTTTACTGTAACTAGGTTGCAGCTGAAAAGAAAATATCAAATAACAAAAGAGTGTATCTTGTAATTAGGTTATTAGCTCAAAGGCCAAACATGATTTATTAAAAGACCAGTGGAAGACCACAGGGGGCTTTAGTCGACGCCAACTGACTCTACTTGATGTATGCAAAACGATACGCTACAGAATCTCTGACCTCGCAGCAGTATCTTACGTAACCTCGCGTTCCATACAATGGACACTGATGGACTATGTTATGCCATATGGTCATTATGCCTTTGACAACTACTTCTGGCTATGTCTTGTGGTGGAAACCATGTCTGTTGTGTCTTCTATGTGTATGTGATTGTTGATTGTTTATGTGTTTGTAAGGCTGCTGAAACAACAGAATTTCCCTTTGGGATGATTAAAGTATATCTATCTATATATCTATCTATCTATCTTTGTATGTGGAGGTGGTGACCACGTGGCCGTTGTCATGACGCACCATCAGCTGCTCCAGCTGCAGGACCTCCACCCCGCACTTGTGCGCCCGCTCCACCAGGGCCTCGCTGAAGGAGTTGAAGAGCACCAGGCAGGACAGCGTGGGGGTCAGACCCTTCTCCTTATTGGCCAGCAGAGCCATCCCCTTCTCCTCTTTATCACATAAGACCAGCGTGATTTCAGCTGAGGGACGGAGAGAGAGAGAGGCAGGGGAGGGGAGGGGAGGGGAGGGGTTCAAAATAGAGGCTTCTATGCAGGTACTTCAAAGCATTCGAAACCATTACTGACCAAACAAAATAATGTTGTTGTTGTTGTTGTGGTTGTTGTGTTTACTCACCCAGGTCAAGAATGTGCACCATCGCCTCTACACCCAGAGTGTCATAGAGTGGCACCACTGCCATGGAGTAGGTGTAGCATGCCAACTCTGCAATAACCCACTGCAGCCAGCAGAGGGAGACAAAACATCACTGTTACACTGGACTGGCGCTATTATGCCTGATGAAGTTGGGATGTCTTGCAATGGTTAACATGGACAACATATTCATAAGGTAAGTCACCACCCACATTCTTCAGTTATGAGCAACAAGGCCAGCACATCAGGCTTTGTTTAGGCTACTACAGTATGAACTGTATTCATGGCTCTGCCATACTCAGTAGCAGTAGAGAGAACAGCTACATTCAAACGTATATCTGACATTTTTCTGACAACGTCTTTACAAAATAAAATAAAATGTAATTTGACCAATTTAGGATCAGATCAATACTTAAATACACGAGCACTTCAAAGATTGATGAGGGGAAGGGGTGGAGATGTTTTTGTTTGTGTACACGTCTGTGTTTGTCTGTCTGTGTGTGTGTCTGTCTGTGTCCGTGTCTGTTTGTGTACATCTGTGTGTGTGTGTGTGTGTGTGTGTATCTGTGCCCATCTGTGTGTGTGTCTTTGTGTGTGTGTGTGTGTGTGTGTGTGTGTGTGTGTGTGTGTGTGTGTGTGTGTGTGTGTGTGTGTGTCTGTGCGTCTGTATTAAGCATGTTTACCTCAGGTCTGTTCTGCGCAAAGATGCCCACGAACTGCTTGGGGTTGGGCTGGCAGCCTTTGGCAAGCAGCCCCGAGCCCAGCACCTGTGCCCGCTCTGCCACCTGCGCCACAGGGCACAGAGACACACAACCTCAGCGACGACGCCACAGACAGAACCATCGCGCTGACCGACCGTGACAAGGTCAGACAGCAGACCACTCACCAGCGACTGCCCAAGACACCATTAGATAGCCCATTATACAGTCCCTGGTTTGATACAGACTTTTTCTGAAAATGATACAAATCTGTCTATATTTGAAGCTGACAACAGTCAGACCAACCACAGAGCTCAGTATGTATACACACGATGGTGATTTTAACCCTAACCCTGATTAAATTTAGATTTACACCCTGTATTGCTATTTTTATCATAAAAGCTGTATGTAGCTATAAATATTTGTAAACATTTGTGGGCAACATACAGCGAAAACACCACTGTGTCCCATCTCATTGGTAAAGGTTTGACTATAAATATAAATATAAATATATCTAATTTGTTAAAAAAAAAAGTTAGACTATCATCCAAACAGGTTTAATATATCCAATTCCACTGACTGTGAAAGGCTCAGGATGAAGTGATACCATCTGGGTAGCTGCTGTGTGGGGACAGTGCTGATAGATGCATATGTGGAGGACAAAATTAGCACCATTCATCATCTCCACTTGCCATCAGTGGACATTTAGTAGAATAGGGCCCGTTTTCACAGAGCACTTTATTTTACTGCTTAGAGTGCTCGTAAATCGCAATACATGTTTTAGTCTCTAACCTAAAGAGTTTTGTTTTGCAAACTCTTCACAAAGCTGCCGAGACCAACTTTTAGAACGGCAAAAAAAGTCACAACTCCTATACGAGCTCTGTTTCTATGGTTGACATAAATTCTCGCTTGTAGTGATTGGCTGATGAGTGACAGGTCTGTGCCGGTGAGAAGGCATGCACTACATGAGTATTGTGAAGGACAAGAGATAAATAGATCAATAAATATGACTAGAAATGGCTATAGCCTCAATAAAATGGAAATTGACTCCGTGTCTTTGCAATGTTTTTAATTACTTCCTGTCTATGCGTCATCATCAATGGATCTGTATGAGTCATCGTACAGATCCATTAGTGACTAAGCATGGAAAGGATGTAACTGAATTTGATTTACAAGAAAATATTACAAAATGTCAAAACATTGCGACGTGGAATGATAGAAACTGCTGCTAAACAATCGTTTATGGATTGGTCTTAATGAGTAAGGAGTCCTGTAAACTACTTCTAAGCTCTTAATGCTTAGTGAATTCCTCTCTGTTAAAAAAGGAGGGGTTCTAAATTTAAGACCAGCACACCCACAATTTTTAGGAGTTGTCCACTTAGTAGCTATTTTAAGCCTTAAGAATCTCTGTAAATACTGGCCTAGAGATCTCTACAGTGTTACATTTCTTCATGGGACAATTTTCTCTTTAGCTGACAGGACAGGACAGCTGTCTCACCTCAGTATAAGAGATCCACTCGTATGGCTGCCCAGGTTTCCTGTAGCCCAAGCAAGGGCCATCCCCTGGACCATGGAAAACAAATATGTTAAACGTTAAACGTTATATGTTATAAGTTATAACTACTCACAAAACATTGGGATATCTGGCTTTCGGGTGAAATTTAATGTTTCAGTACAGAGAGTAAGTTTGCCTGTAAAGGTTACAGTGGATTTTAGGTTCATCCTGAAATTTCACCCGAAAGCTGAAGATCCCTGACTTTTTTGAAGTGTATACATTTCAGTCCGATAACACACTACTAGAGGAGTTGTGTAGAGAAACACATCAGTCCGATAACACACTAGTGTAGAGGAGTTGTGTAGGGCAACACATCAGTCCGATAACACACTGGTGTAGAGGAGTTGTGTAGGGCAACACATCAGTCCGATAACACACTGGTGTAGAGGAGTTGTGTAGGGCAACACATCAGTCCGATAACACACTGGTGTGGACCCAGGCTCAGGTCACGACCCCTTGTGTACTCTAGAGAGAGAATGTCTCACTCCGCTGAATGTAGCAAACTGCTCCAGCTCTGTCTCAAGTGCGGTGTATATGTAGCAGGCAAGCACACCAGGAGGTTAAACATATCTGCCTCTGTGAGGATGTGTGGATGTGCACTAACATTAAATGTGGATGTGCACTAAGACTGCCGTGAGGAGTGATGTATTTAATAAGGTGGCTAAATACACACAAGGCTCTACTTAACTGAAATGTGCAGGGAGAGCAGGGTCTCTTTAGAAACCTATGCATCACACAGCAAAAGCTATTAGGAACATTACATTACTGTAGTATCCAACTGTACAATTCCAAGGGGAGCATGGCATATTCTGTTGGCTCAGAGTTTTCTTCAACAGTGCATCACATATTGAATGTAATGAATATTACCAATAACTTTTATGTCTGAGAAAATGACAAGGAGAAGTAATGTTCCATCAACTACTGACACAAGGGGAGAACGTTGCGGATGGATGTCTGCAGGCTTCGTTAAAGTGAGACAGAGGAGATCACTATGACAGAGTGTCATGAGAGGCCCGGCGTATCTGTCACCTGCTATCCGCAGGCCCCTCTGGAACATGTCGTACGCCGTCTTGGTGTCCTCGAAGTAGAAGTCCAGCAGGTTGTCATCTGGAAGCAGGGCGGAACGTCTGCAGCTGGGGTCTCCCTAATTATACACACACACACACACACACACACACACACACACACACACACACACACACACACACACACACACACACACACACACACACACACAAAGACAGACACACACACACACACACACACACACACACACACACACACACACACACACACACACACACACACACACACACACACACAAGACAGACACACACACACACACACACACACACACACACACACGCACAAAGACAGACACACACACACACACACACACACACACACACACACACACACACACACACACACACACACACACACACACACACACACACACACACACACACACACACACACACACACACACACAGACACACACAGACATAATAAGGCTTGACATCCCCTCATCAGAACATTGTCTAAGGCAATCTAGACTGGCCTTGAGTGAGAGGCACACTTTGGGAAGTCTTCTATTTTCTCTCCTCGCCACCTGCCTGGGAGCAGCAGGAGCAGCACACAAGTTGTTCTGGAGACCAGCGGAGGCTTTTGAAAATGTTCTTGATCTTTACCGAAAATTAAACACTCTCACTTCCCCTTTGGTCTTTCCATCTGCACATCCAACTTGTTTTTATTTGCGCTGTTTTTTTTTTTTTCATTTTCTCACTTTGTGATGCAATTTCTGCAAGATACATGGCAACACGTTTCCAGATGCTCGTGTTTGTTGTTGTTTGTTGGTTGCAAAGACGCAGTGGACTGCACACTACTTTATAAACACACAGAAACAAGATACAGGATGACTACATGCTTTATATAAAAGGGTTGTTTACATACATACAAGCCAGTGTTTTGACTTCTGTATTTTCAATTTCTCCCACTCTCCCGCCTACCTTCATATAATCTCTCTCTTCTCTGTCTGCTTCTCTCTCGCTCATTCTCACACTCAGTCTCTCACTCTCTTTCACACACACACACACGCACGCACGCACGCACACACACACACTCTCACTCTTTCTCACTCTCTCTCACTTTTACTCACTCACTCACTCACTCACTCACTCACTCACTCACTCACTCACTCACTCACTCACTCACTCACTCACTCACTCACTCACTCACTCACTCACTCACACTCTCTCTCACACACACACACACTCACACACCCACTGACCTGCACGGCGACGGACTGGGCGTGGAGGTCGCAGGGCGGGCGGATGGCGCGGGGGCGCGTGGCGAGCCAGTAGGCGGTGAGGGAGGCCAGGGCGCCCAGGCCCAGCAGGGAGGAGACGGAGGACAGCGACAGGGACAGCGAGTTGAGGGACGGCAGCGACGGCAGCAGGCTCCGCAGGTCCTCCACCTCCACCTGCTCAGCCCCACCGGCGCGGAGCGAGCGCAACCACTCCTGAATGTGCATGGCTGAGGAGGAAGAGGAGGAAGAGGAGGGAGAGACAGATGGAGAGAGAGAAAAGTTGAGTGACAGGTACAGAACAATGGATGGATGGATGGATGGATGGATGGATGGATGGATGGATGGATGGGCAGACCGGTGGAGTAGGATGGAGGGAGTATGAAGAAATGAATGAAAAAGTGGAAGTGAATGGAGACAGGGCCAGAAAGAGTTAGCTTGTTAATTTATACTTGTTCATCCATGGAGACAATTACTGTTCATTTCAATGATTTTGGGGCCTTCACATATTTGGGCTCAGAGACACAACAGATAACACAGACACGTTTATATAGATCAAACTGAGGCAAAGGAACTCAGTGGGCCCTAATTCCATACCATACCTCTGACAGTCTGCCTCAGAAAACACGCGCATCTGCAAGTCTCAACCCAGTTCCCACACAACACTTCTCTAAAGTACAAACGCCACAAGCTGACATGTCAAAACTCAAATCAAACAAATTATTCTAGCATCAAGGGACCAGACTGAATTAGGAAAATGTGTCTTACAAGGGGAGAGGGGTGTGTGTGGGGGGGGGGCCGGTGGTGTTATTATGCAACAAACAAAGAAGAAAGCCTTACACAAGGCTCCATGAAAGAGAGCATCACATCACATCGCACAACCCTGATGAACTGGAAGAGAGAGCAGCAGACTTCTGGGAGATCCCACGGCCACGGAACACACCGGGCTCCGGCCGTGACGCACGCCAGCCCATCCCATTGGCTGACTGAGAAACAGGCGTTGGGGTTACTACCGGCCATATGTTGCCCGGCCAGCCGCACAGGCAACCCCGAGATGGAGGGACCGGATAGAGGCGGATGTGAAAAAGAAGTGAGAGAAAGAGGGGGAAAGGGGGGGGAGAGGAAGAGAGAGAGAGAGGGGGGGGGTGGAGGGTCTACAGTAGGCACGTTTCGTATCGGGTGGAGAGATGGGGTGAGGGGGAGGACCATCGCGTCGCTCCATTGACCAGCTCGTGCTACTGGGCCAGAGAGGGAATCCATAATGACCGTGCACATCCTCAACATGTGTGTGTGTGTGTGTGTGTGTGTGTGTGTGTGTGTGTGTGTGTGTGTGTGTGAGTATTGGGGCCGACTTTGTGTGTCTGAGCGAGAGGATGTGTGCATACGTATGTTTGTGTTTGTGTTTACGTGTGTAGGGTGGAAGTGAGTGAATGCGTGTGTGTGCATGTGTCTGAGAGACAGCCGTGTGTTTGTGGGAGACTGACTGCACATACATATGTTTGTGTTTATGTTTATGTATGGGTGTGTTTTGGGAGTGAATGCCTGTGTACAGTATGTGTCTCTGAGAGGGAGAGAGCGTGTGTGTGTGTATGTGTGTGTGAGAGAGTGTCTGTCCGAGTGTGTGTGTATGTGTGCGTGCTTTAAAGGCCTGCTACGCAATTAAATCTGCACAATCTACCCACCCATCCTGCAGTGCCCCAGGAACTTTCTTTCACCCATTTCCAAGTGCTGGGATTCTCTTTCCCCCAGCCATTTGTGCCCCACTCCCTCCCTCTCTCTCTCTCTCCCCCCTTTATTCCATTCTCTCTCTCTCCCTCTCTCATTCCCTCCCTCCCTCCCTCCCTCTTTCCTTTTCTCTATCCCTTTCTTTGAGTCAATGGAATTCACTCCACTATATCACCCCCCCCCCCAACACACACACAAACACACACACACACACACACTCCTCTCTCCCCTCAACCTTTCACCCACTCCCCCCCTCCTTGTAAAAGTGAAGGGAATGAAGCGAGTGATGTCACCTCTCCCTCCTCAGTCCCGCTGCCAAACCAGGGGAGAGCTAGCGCTAACGCTAACGATGGTGCCAGCATTCATCCCACAGACGCCTCTCCCTCGTCATAACTCCCCACCCCATCCCATCCCACCATCAAAAACCTGGATGGGAAGCACACACAGACCGTAACCCAAGAACAACAGATGCCTGTTGAGGCATTTAGGACGCCAAGGAAATGCCTCATTAGTAAAGAAAAAGACGCACAAAGCTCCACTTCAAATAATAAATAAAACAAAAAAAAAACTCCTACAACATCAAGAGCAACCAGTCCATTTTTTAAATCTATTTAGGAGAGTGGCCCACTGCACATTCCATCCCTATGTTCTGTGCAGGCTAGCGGAGTTGTGGGGTTGGGGTTGGGGGAGGGGGCAGGGCTCCCATGGCCAGGCATGGGGGACTTCTAAGAGAGGGATATAAATGAGCTTTTCAAAGATGGCATCTGAAAGTAATTATGGTTTACTGACAAGACAGGATTCCCCCTCTGTGGTGTTTTTTGCATGGTGGTACCAGCACAAAGACACACACACACACACACACACACACAAACACACACACGCACACACACACACACACACACATACACACACAGACCATTCATAAAGGCCATTGTCACAGGCAGACAGGAACTATTGTGCAGTTCTGGCACTTACTTGCGAGCAGAGAGGGCACAAAGAAAGGAATTGAGACAGAGGCTATCCTTCACCGCTAGACCAAATGAACTAGCCCACATATCCGAAGCACACTGGCAGATTTACCTACTCAATCACTCTCTAACCCACAGGTTCCTACATAAACCTTATGGAAGCTTATGGGTGTCTGAAGTAGGCCTATAAGTTATCACACCCATAAAGAAAAATAATGACTACATCTATTCCTTTAGCACCAACCGAGCCAGACACCTAGAATATATTTTTGAGAGGGACAAGGGGAAAAAATGCACGATACAAAACGTAGCTTTAACTAACAGACACATCTGTCTGTTGTCTGTTGGGGCACTGTGTCAATACTGCTATATCCATCATGGTAGCTCTATTGTGAGGACAAGCAAGTGCTTTTCATTACAGTGCATAGTCATTTCTTGGGTATGCATCAGCAATTTCAATGATCAGCTGAATCAACAAAATGATCCAAATTGAAATTCAGCTTGCATAGGAGGGAGGGAGGCCATTCTTTTAGAAGACAGTGCATTTTGTTTGACAGTTTTTTCTATATCCAGTTTAGGAAAATATTTGTGTTATCAAAGGTTGAGCAACACAATATAAGTAGTGTCAGCATTTGTGCTGTACATCCACTGATGTTCTGTGTTATTTTGATTAAAGACAGAGCAGTATGGGCCAGCAGTATTAGGCCTAATGCCAGGTGATCTCAACCTCCGACCAGCATGTAGGATAGCACTTACACATCGGCGGACATGAAAGGCTTGTGCGTCGTAAGGAAGGAAATGGCAGCGATATCCGCCACACTGCTGGGGCTGCTTTACGGCTCTGAGGAACCTGCTTACAATTAGCCCCGGCCTGGGGCATCTGCTTCATCAACTCGGCTAAATAAGCCAAGCTACGTGAGCCAAAAGTGTTGCTCGAAACTGTTATTTCCTTAAAACTCCTGCTCTGCAAACAAAACTATACTATATAGAGCCAAAGAAAACATAATTGTGCCTCTTTTATTCTCATAAAAGGCTCAGTGTCCACCCAATACTTAGACATCCACTGCTGGGTAGGGAGGTTCCCTGCCAAATAGTGGGTGGGGGTTTGTTCTTAAGCATGCACCAGTAAATGGATTAGCTTTTTTTCCAGTTATCAGAGCAAAAATGGCACAAACATAGCTGACAGTCTGTATTTGGTTTGTGACGTTAGATGTGACGGCAGTGGCCTTTGACACAAAACATTTTCTGGAGAGAGAAAAGAAAAAGCAAAGTGGAAATCTGTGCGTTGACCCATGAAGATAAATAACGGAGACAGAAGATTGGGGGCAGTCAACTATGTTGAATGTCTGTCCTTTCATCAGATGTTAAGTCAGAGTTACCTCAATCAATCTATCGCCTAAATATTGAAGTCCTAACTTATTTTGACAATAATCGAAAATGGCCACCGATGTCAAATCATTCAGTGACGAGGTGGGTGCCTGACCAGAGCTCCTCCACTCATATGCAAGCATAGCTTGTATTCTCCACAACAGGTGTCAGGTGGTTATTCTTTACTTGTCTGGACAATATCTTGATACCATACTGTCTCACCCATACTCTCTGAACAGAAACATCACTTGCATAACAAGGAAGTGAGTTGAGGAGAAAAAAACATCAGTGAGATATATTTTTTTGGACTGGGAACAGTTTGTGGTGAAACTTGGCTGAAATTGAGCAAATTCTCTCCAAATCACCAGGAATGCTGCACTAATTTAATCCATCAAAAAAAAAAAAAAAAAAAGCAGCATAATAACATAATAAGCCTTAATGGTCAGATTAAAAAAAAAAAAAAAAAAAAAAAAATTTGGCAATGTGATTTTCTTCCAATGCTTAGCCGTTTTGGAAAATGAGTGTTATTCATGGAAGTGGAATAACATCAGCTTGAGTGACATTTACTGTGTGGTAAATGACAGGTCAAATGTAAGATAATCTACCACCTGCTCACAGAACTGGTTGTACAGTAGCCCGTCCAATGTGACCAATGTGAATGAACCAATGTGAATCTCTGAATTTTAAACCTGACCATTTGACTGTGTGTCTTCTTCATTACTGAAGTGTTTTCTTTCTAGCTGCTATGGGAGAAAGATCGTGATATAGAATTACAAATCAACATAAAGTGAAGTCTCATGTGTGAAGTCTTACTGTGTGTCTGAGCTCCTTTTGTAGTCTTTAGTATGGCAGACGCCATATAATAAGGCAGACACCACAACAGCCTGTACAGTTCTGAATCAACAACATGTTTTGCTTTCACTGTATCATCTGATGAAATCACTGCACAATTACAGAAAAAAAAACCTGTACTCATGATGACAGCAAGTCCTAGTCTCACAAATGCGGAAAATACACAACACTCCAGCTCTGATGTTGCCTGCTGAGTTAAAGACTACAAATGCACAGGAGAAGAGAAAGGAGGCAGAGATGGGGGATGGTGTGAGACAGAGAAAAAGACCCAAACGTACAGACAGTCAGACAGAGAACTCAAGACAGACAAAGGGAAATGGGAGACTACACCTGCATAACAGAACAATATAATACAGGAACAAACAGAACCAGTGTGCAAAGGAATTAGTGAGAGGAGAACACACAGAAAGACAGACAGATATACAGAGATAGATTGAGAGAGAGAGAGAGAGAGAGAGAGAGAGAGAGAGAGGGGGGGGGGGGGGGGGGGGGGCTCTCAGGGCTGTCGGTCGTGGTCCCCAAATGAAGCGTGAAGAACATGGGGCAGTCACAAATGAGAGAGTTTTGGAAGGGGAGCGATGGTACCAGGAAGAGTAGAAGCAACGTGTCACAAGATGGATTGAGCCAGGGCTGTGGAAAATAGAGTGTCTTCTGGTCAGAATGACAATAGTCTTTGCAGGAGTAAGGGCTGTGTTTTGATGGAGACCAACAAAGACTGGTTTATGACCTAGGTCTGAATAAATACTATTTGTTTTGGCGTATTTGTCTAAGCAGAATACATATGATCTAGTAGCCTACTTTTGAAAATAACTCAATCTTTTTGAAGAAGCAGACCTATGTTGAAGGTGTGTTGTATGTGTCTAGGGCAGTTATCAATCCATGAGAACAAAAAAAAAGTTGCCTATTGCATAACGTCAACTGCAAATCGTCATGCCAGTGTTTCTATACACAGCCTTTCTCCAATTACTCTGCGTGTCTGGGCACATTGGATACTTCTCCTCGCTATCACAGTTATATTTCAGGGGTGTCTACCCACAGGGCAAACGATACCATTGCTCTTGCCTAGACTGGTGCATTCCTGAATAAAAACTACGGTGCGCCTGGTTTTCTGACACGCTGTCTGCAAATTCAAACCCCATGATCATGCTATGCGTACGCCCTCAAAACAAACTAAAAACAGAGCAGGTCCTACCGCAATAACATGTGCAGGATCTGCTCCAACTGAAGGTTTTAAAAACTGTTCATTCTATTGAAATGCTCAACAGTAGGCCTACAGCGACTGTTCTTTACACATACAAAACAAAAACATTCCCATGAATAAGGTCACACTGTTGATGAGGACTCTTTATCTAGGTTATTAACTTTAAGTGCGCATTGTAATTAAATTATTACGCTAATGTCTAGTGTGGAACATCCCTCGACTTTACTGTCACTGTCCTAATAGCCTACGTTAAACTGCTACAATAATCACCGGCACAGTATGCTAGGAGATGTAGCCAGCATTCTCCAGTCTGTCATGAAATGCCATGCGACTGACTGAATGAATGGAACAACAGAGCTCGCACCGCGAAATCTGCAGAACGCTCAAAAAGAAGACGAATAGCCCATCGAGTCATTTCCATAACTCTTAACTTTGTCCAACCCCTCGCCATAACAAAACTCCAGATAAGGTCTTTGGTGAGAAAACAAGAGAAATACAAGTCAGTGCAATCTTACCTGAGTAAAATATAGGTCACCCGTCTTCCCAAACTTTGCTTTCCTCCTTCCAAACTTCAGAAAAAAACCCCACCGGTTTGCAATGCCACAGTGCGCCCCTAAACGCCGCCCTTATTCCCCCCGCCTCTCGAGGGAGGCATGGCCCCGATTATTGCACCACAGAAATACCGTGATTATAGTGATGGTGACATCTAGGTATGGTCAACGTGGCGAAACGACAATTTTGTCACTTTTTTGTGACAGAACTAATAGGCCTACCACATTAGTAACACAAACCATGGAGGTGTTTTTTTTATTATTATTTTTTTAACGAATAGCCTTTTTGACGCTTTATTTTACAAATCACTTATCTGACACTTCAATTCAATAATTTAGCCATACAAAATGTAGTATTTTAAGCATGTAAAACGTAAAGTGTCTTTTTCCACAAGTGACATCAAGTTGAAACAACGTTTCTATTTCTTACCAACTTCACATAGCATATCTGAAAAGAACATTGAGAAAATGTTGAGTTGCAGTTGATGTAAATATCATCGGTGACTGATTCTTGGTCATATCCATGCCGTCATACAGAAACAGAAGGGTGTTGCAGAAGATGTCCAAAAACCCATTAGAGACAGTAACAATCCAGGTGTCTCAGTCACATCCATAGAGTACATCAATGGGCCACTCCTTTTCCTGGGCTGTCTGTCAGCTCTGAGTCAGTGAGAACATCAAAAATCTTTGTCCCAGTCTGGAAGTTCAGTGTGTGATGAGTTGCCACTGTCATCATGAGGTGGCCTGGACTCTCGATATTCTGGGGGATGATGAACCTAAAATTGAACAAAAATATTATTTGATTAAATTCCTCCTCATTCAGAGGCAGTTGAACAAGTCAACTCTCTGAAATTGGTACATTTAATTCTGAAATTGGTACATGTAATTCTGAAATTGTGCGTAGTTGCAGACTTCGCTGTCTTACACAAGGCAGGATGGGTGGCGTGCTGGTGCGCTTGCGGACAGCTTCCCAGTCGAACCCGTCAAACCACCTGGTCAGCAAAAACATCAGAGCATAAATACGGACACACGGGGATCTATTGAACAAGGCAAGCGTTACATCCTCCACTGGCCACCGGGTCCATACTTGTGCCTCTGGATCTCCTTGACCCCGTTCCTCTGTGTTCCCAGCCTCTCGGAGGGGTTGTTCCTGTGAGGGTGAGAGGGACGAGTGTCAGGGGATGTGGGGAGCCAGACGCGGGAGGAGAAATGGAGCAGGGCTATTCTGGGATGCGACTGTGTATATATGTGTATGTGTGGTGCTTTGGGCTGACAGGCGCTTGAATGGATGTGTGTGTGTGTGTGTGTGTGTGCTCTCTCTCTCTCTCTCTCTCTCTCTCTCTCCCTCCCTCTTTTTATGCTCTCTCTCTCTCTCTCTGTGAATGTGTACAGTATGTGTGTGTGTGTGTATGTCCCCCCTCTATGTGTGTGTGTGTTCTCTGTGAGTTCTTTCTCTCTTTCTGTGTGTGCGTGTGTGTTCTCTCTCTCTCTCTCTCCCTCTGTGTGTGTGTGTGTGTGTGTGTGTGTGACACTACAGCTGTGTTTGAGAAGTGTGAAGTGGTCAGGCTAAAGTGGGGCGTACCTGCAAAGCCTCTTGATAAGGTTGGCAGCAGCCTTGCTGATGGGCTTAGGGAACTCCACTGCATCGATGCCTTGAAGGATGGCCGTATACGTCCTCATTGGGTCTGACGCTGAAAATGGAGGGCTTGCAAAACACAGTCATCTTTTTATGAAACACATTTAAAACACCTGTGGTTGTTTTAAACGTTCACTAATTACCAATATGGGTTATTTCAGCCTATAGGCACTATACAAGCACTGAGAAAACATTACGGTGAGTTTAGATATGTGGAACTCTGTCAACACAAAGGAATTCATTTAATGCATATGACAATAAATAAACATTTTAATCCTTCCTGTGACTTGCTTGCTTAACCTCAGGGCAAGAATTAATTTCTAGAGCTATGGGAGACATCTTATGTAATGTTATTTCACTAGACACATGGACAGCGATGAATTTCATACAGATTGCACTACAATGATTACGCTAAATAATTAATCATTTACCAACCATCTGTTTTGAAAACAGATAGAAATATTATGAACAACAAATATACAATGAATCTCATTTAGTTGCACATAGACCTCAGTTTATGAACTGTTCATGGACAACATTTATGTGTTTGAATGTTTCAAATATCCTCCTGGATTTCAATAATATTAATGAAGAAGTAATCAGACTACCAAAGCAGTTGTCAATTAAAACAAATGATGTAAAAATAAAACGTTGAAATTCAAATAGTAAATGTATTATGTCACACATCCAATCTGTCTCTGTTGTCTCTTTACTTTTAAAAGATTTGTTTTACACTGGGGACTGATGGATAGCTGACCATACACAAAGGACAAAACACAGGGAGAGAGAGCAAAAAACTAGGGACGGTCAAATCCATCGATCACAATTGACACACGACCATTGATCAAAACTCATCAATAAGCATTGATGTGAAGAGCCGCAGCCAGGAAACACACAAAGGTCTGACAGAACCACATGACTGAGCAGCAATTAAAGGATCAGTGAGTGACATGTCACTCAAGAGGAGCACAACAGATGGGAGTTTCTTTCAATCAAGTCATTTTTCTACTTCTCTATGACGGGGGGGGGGGGGGGGGGGGGGGTCATTGCCATCGGAGACTAATACTATAAGAGGCACAAAGCTTGTGATGGATTGACTGATGTGGACTGGCATAAGGTCAGTGTTCATATTTGAAATAGTGGGACATTCATAACTTGCCTGGCCTTATTTACCTCCCAATACAAGCTCTCCTCTATATGTGGTAGAGATCACCTCTACAATCCCCAGAGTTTTCAAACAAATATGGGGTTAGCAGCATTTTCAAATCTTTCCATTGCAGGGGCTCAAAATCTCCAGAGTTGTGTGGATTTCACCCTGCAGCTCAGGCTGGAAACCTGCACATTTATCTCTCCTGCTTCCGTTAGACATTTGCGGGGACCAATCACAAACTGGCTTATCCACCTGGCACACCCGGATTGTTGATCTGATTGGTTGAAGGACTATCCTAATGTACAGACAGAGTCTTGATTTGATTTGATTTGATTCATTTCTGGATTAAGACAAAATAAGACAAATCCAAAGGATGACATGCAAATGTACAATACTTATTTCCAGCATGGTCCTTGGTAAGTCATTTGAACTATGCCAATTGATCATGCCTCTTGTACAGCAGAAATACAGCGTAGACTCAGACTAATAGCGTAGACCCACTCTAGTGTGAAATCTCAAAAGACTGAGCTGTGTCTGGTGATAGCCAGGCTATGGATGAGAGGCATAATCGTAACAAAAGTGTTGCAGTCTCAAACGAAAACAGAATAATGTACAGTAGGTGCATGTTTATGGGTCACACAGGACATTCATTCTTACCTCCCACTGAGCAACTCGTAAATAAACACGCCAAGGGCCCAGTAGTCCACTGAGGTTGTATGGCCTTTGCACAGGATCATCTCAGGAGCCACATAGCCAGTGCTGCCACAGAATGTCCAGGACTTCCTCCGTGATCCAATCTTCTTGGCACAACCGAAACCCACCTGATGGAGACAGACAGAGAGAGAACGAGAGGTCTTGAGTCATGTATGAAATGCCAGTCCATTGGCAATCACTTGGCTCTACAACATTTAGACATCACAGAAGTAGGTACTCTGTGGAAAAACACTGGAAACTCTACAGCTAAAGGCCTGTAAACAACAATAAAAATACAAAAAAAAACCATACAATTACCAAGTTGAGGTGGTATGTCTGGTATGCAGTGGTATACAGTGGTATGCGTAGCATGTATCTCAAGGCATTCTTGAAATATTGTGCTCACAAGAATAGAACATACATGTGGTCACAGTGACCTTGACCTTTGACCTCCAACATTGAATCCAATCCAGAGTCCAAGTAAACTAAATTCAAACTAAATTTGAAGCACGTGTCCCAAGGCACTCGTCTGATATGGTGTTCACAAGTTCAGGACGTACAGCAGTACAGACGGAGGGGATGGCTCTAAAACATAATACCTGCGGACACACAGCTATCGCCGGCGCCGAGCCATAAAAAAAAAAAGAACACTTCAAAGAGATGTTAATTATTCTGTGTGTGCACTGCATACTGAAGAGACTGGGAGACGTCTAGAAGTTAAGAAATGTTAACATCGCTTCCAATACCCTTAATCAGTTACCGATCAAAGGCACTAGCGCCGGCAAGAGAGAGTGCAAAAATACATATTTGCTTCATCCATGTCATATACTGTCTCCGATTTCACTCCTACGTGCACTGTGCAAAAGATATGTCCCACATCACAGCCAACCTAATTTCCAATTCAGCAGTGAAATGGCAAGGGTGGTTTGACCACTAAGTGCTTCTTTTCCTACAGCAGCCTACCAGCTTTGCATAGCCGTGCTGGTCCAGATGAACGTTCTCCGGTCTCAGGTCTCTGTGGACGATGCCACGGCTGTGCAGGTACGAGAGCGCCTCCACAACACAGGCGGTGTAGAAATGTGTAGTGGCATCGTCGAACGTGCCCCTGGAGCACACCGTGGCACAGAGGAAGTGTGGGAGTTGGGAGCAACAGGTCAGACTTTTACTTTCTCTACGGCAGACTTTTCAACACAGACAAAAAGCCAAAGAAAAGAAACACACACACACACACACACACACACACACACACACACACACACACAAAGCACTACATGCAAAGTTCAGGCTTATCACCACATCACAATCTTTAAACCAATACAAATGTTGTGGGAAACCTAGTACTTGTTTCTTTATACAATATACAGTATCTGCTGGTATTAGACATGTAACTAAGGACCAACAGCTGAAGACACTGAATATTTAGGGAAAACATTTACAACTGAAATGTCAATATTCTTCTTATTATTATTATTGTTGTTGTTGTTATTGTTGTTGTTGTTGTTGTTATATAATAATAATAATAATAATCTTTATTTATAGAGCGCTTTTCTAAACATAGTTTCAAAGTGCTTTACATATGAAATAATAAACAGAACAAATAACACAAAAATGAAGTGACTAAAAACAATACAAATAATACCATAACAACATTGGCAAGAATAAAGAAAAAATAAAAGTTTTTTTTTTTTTTTTTTTTTTTTGAATGAACAACAGAAAAAACTGCAATAATCAAAACACTACACAAGGCAAAACAAAACCAAACCAAGACATAAACAAAAATTAAACTTAAATAAACTCCTTAAAAGCTTTACGGTACAGGTGAGTTTTAAGGAGGGACTTAAAAGATGGAACAGTATCAGCTAACCTTATTTGCTCAGGTAGTGCATTCCAAAGCTTTGGGGTTAACACAGAAAAAGATCTGTCCCCTTTAGTTGCAAGCCGTGACTCAGGAATGGTCAATAAACCTTTGCCAGCAGACCTTAATGCTCGTGTAGGGCTATAGGGCACTAGCATATCAAAAATGTAACCAGGGGAAAGGCCATGAAGAGCTTTAAATGTAACAAGCAACAATTTAAAATCAATTCTCCAGCATATTGGGAGCCAGTGAAGTGATGCTAGAACAGGAGTGATGTGTTCATACCGACTAGTTTTATTTAGGAGCCTGGCAGCAGAGTTTTGGACTATTTGAAGCCTGTGTAAGGACTTTTGAGTGAGGCATGTGAAAAGACTGTTACAATAATCCAGGCGTGAGGAGATAAAAGCATGTATGATGGTTTCTGCGTCTCTGAAAGATAAGATATGTCTTATTTTGGAGATATTCCTAAGTTGGTAAAAACAAGATTGCTGTTGTTATTGTTATTATTATATTGTACATATGATATATTAATATGTTTTTGATATATCATTTTTACCAATAATAAAATAAAACAGTTTACCTTTCTCTCAGTAGGGTCCAGAGTTCACCTCCCAGACAAGCCTCCAGTAACATGTACAAACAGTCTGCATCTCTGAAGGTCTTGTGCAACCTGACAACCAACAATGCATGAATCGTACACAAAGTCAAATCATGAATTCTTGTGAAGGAACATGAATGGGCCTGAACATGAATCATAAGGAGGAGAGATCCATGGAAAAAGGCAGTCAAGTGGTAAATTCCCAGTGATCTGAAACCTCATTGTTTGTGTGGAATTGTGGATGCGCTTGGGTCAGTACCTGACTATGAAAGGGCAGTTTGCTTCCAACATGATGCGTCTCTCAGTCTGAAGGCGCCCCTGCTGGCCAGAGCTGAGTACTGCATGCTTTCGGATGATCTTCAAAGTGTATTGACGACGCAAGTCACCTTTGAAATGCACCTAAAGTAGGCAAGAGGGGTAAGTGAATAAATCATCCATCAGAAGACTTCCAGCTGCTTCAAAGGCCACACACAGCTTCAAAAGCAATTTTTGAAGTATTTTCATTCCAAGCTTAAAACAAATAATACAACATAGTATCTGGAATGTAATCAGAATCAGGATTAATCTAGTTAATAAACTAACCACAGATAACGATATAGACATATAGAGATATATAGAGAGATAAATTGTTTTCAAATCCTCCTTGAAATTGAAAAAGTTTTACTTGTTTACAAGTTTTACATTTTACTTGTATTGTTTGTGCCATCCCATGACCTACAGTATGCTGGCTGCACCATTCTGTGACCTGTGAGCCACCCATGTCCATCATATACACCACCCCCCACACACACACACACATTCACACACACACTCACTCACCAGCTCTACGGTGCTGAACTGGCCCTCTCCAAGGCAGCAGATCACCTGCAGGTCACCGAGGGAGGTGTCAGGTGGGAAAGACACTTCCTCCTCTTCACACCTTCACTCAAACACAAGGCCCAGTTTCACTTTTCCGAGGAATTCAGACCTCACCAAAATGGCTGACTTTTACGACTCATATGAAGGCTGTCATAGTAATGCATACCTTGCTTTACTCTCTTTGTTGTCACGTCCAATTTTGTTGTCATCTTCCAAATTACCCATTAGTTTCCTGAAAGAGCTGTGGGATCATGAAAAGGGTCTTACGTGTGTATCATAAGTTCAAACACACAGTTGTTACTTTCTGACTTTTTAACTAATGAAAAGGCTTGGCCACAGTCCCAATACATACTCTCTCTCTATCACCAAGCACGTTACATCACCGGCTGCCATGACGCTTACAATCCTCGATTCCTCCCTGGAAGCAGAAACCACAAAACACTCAGTACTGTTCACAAGGCAGACACATTGACAGCACATCCACCAAGTGAAGTTCGTTCTCCAAGGCATCTGTGCTATAATAAATCTTTGTATGACAGCCTGAACTACCTGTTATTACTGTAATCACTATAGAATCTCATCGGGTGAGAAGCGTGATGGCCATAACAGTTGTATTAGGTCTAAGTGATGACCAAATCCCTTCAGCTACCTTGTGATGGTTAAGTATGAGCTAGTGACTGCTGTAGCAACAAGGCTGCCTCGTTAGCATATAGCAGTCATGGTATAAATGTATCATCCGCTAGACCAGGGTCTGGGGCTGGGAGGGACAACTGCTCTCTCCCTTTCAACTACAAGTCCTAATCTTGAGATTCATGCATAATGTAAATAAACCATTTGACTCATTAATCTTGCATGAACTGACAAAGGCGGAGTCCTAATCAAGCATTTATTTTTCATAAGTATGCAATAGGGCTTCAGGATTCGGTAGCTGCTGATGCAACCCCCTTAGTGTGAGTGAGTTTGATAACATGATCATTTATCTGCATTATTAGAGAAATTCCTCAGACATCTTTTTATCATTGAAAGAAGTATTCAATGGTGACTGGACATTCTGCCACATCTTGGGAAAAGACAGCGGCTGTTCTCATATTAATGATGATTTAGAAGGTTTATATGCCGTAGTCCTAAAACACCACAATATTGAATTTGATTGTGTGTGTGTGTGTGTGTGTGTGTGTGTGTGTGTGTGTGTGTGTGTGTGTGTGTGTGTGTGTGTGTGTGTGTGCGTGTGTGTGTGTGTGTGTGTGTGTGGAACATCAAATCAGTAAACAAAGTTGAAGCTGTGCGCAACATAAAGCGTGCAGATGCTGAATACTGCATATCAATGCCACAAGTGGACACACGCTGAATATCTCAATAGCCACAAACTGGACACTTGATGCTCCCCTTGGTCAAATCAGAAAACAGGGTCACAGTCACAGATGCCTCCATCCCGACAGGCTTGAGGCAAGTTCAAGGATGCCAATTACACTTGAGAGGAATGTGCTTCTCTTCAGTGTCTGTGTCTGTGTCTGTGTCTGTGTCTGAGTGGCTCACCCGCGAAGGGCTCTCTCTCCAAACCAGTCTCCTCTGCTCAGTGTGGACAGGCACGTCGGCTCATCACTGATAGACTTCCTCTCTGTCACTTTCACCTGCAGGTGTATATAAGATACAAAATAGTCAAGTAACTCAATGTGTAGGTGTATATAAGATACACAGATACTCAAGTAACTCAATGTGTAGGTGTATATACAGTAAGATAGACAAATACTCAAGTAACTCAATGTGTAGGTGTATATAAGATACAAAGATACTCAAGTAACTCAATGTGTAGGTGTATATAAGTTACAAAATAGTCAAGTAACTCAATGTGTAGGTGTATAAGATACACAGATACTCAAGTAACTCAATGTGTACTGAGGTGTATATAAGATACACAAATACTCAAGTAACTCAATGTGTATGTGTATATAAGATACACAAATGTGTCACACAAATGCTCAACTAACTCAATCTGTAGGTGTAAGCAGAAGTGAAAAAGTCCAGCTTCAGAAAAAGTCCTCCCATGTGCAGTATTGGTTCTACTACCAGTGGCCTGTGCACAGATGATCTCAACAATTAGCTTCTCTACCTGGCTGAGTTGTGCTAATTAGAATCAGCTGGTTGAAAAGAATAGTTGGCACAGGACTTCTACTTTCTGAAGCTGGACTTTTTCCACCTCTGTATTTAAGTTACAAAATACTCAAGCGACTCAATCTCTATACAGTATATTCACTTTCTGATAGCGCAGTTCTGAAATGTCACATTTGAATGCCAAAAGAGGGTGCCAGAAAAGTCTACATCCTGTCACAACAATGGCTACAGCTCCCTGCTCCATTAAATATGCCTATCTGCACTCTTAAAATGCATGAAATAATGCTGGGTGACTGACAATGATGGGGGAAAATCTGTCCACATTTTGGCAGCCTTTTCCCCCGCTTATGCTGACTGATTCCTTGAAAAATAAGGCTTAGATTTGGGTTCAGACTATTTTTACTGTTACAGCTTCCATTTCTCTTTTTCATCCCTTTGAAAGCATTGAATTCCGAAATCCCCTGTGTTCCGCATGTTGCGACGTTCTCACACAAAACTATAAATTAATAGTTCTCGGTGTCAAAGAAAATACAAAACAGAGATGCTCATGTCTTGTTGTTGCCGATGCCTTTCTCTCCAGTTTTTTTTACACGAGACAAGGAGGAGTAAAAAAAAAGCGCTCAATAATTCATGGCCCCCTCTCCCAAGTAAACTAGCACAGTTGAGTAGTTGTGATGCGGCCGGCAGGCCTCTTACGGAGGTGCCTCATCAGCGCGCTCCTGGCTCACCTGGCCTTGGCTCACGATGAAGAACGAGTCTCCCGGGGAGCCGTGGCGGATGATGTAATCGCCCTCACTGTAATGACACTGGGGGGGGCAAGAGAAGGGGGGTGGGGGGGGGGGGGGTGAAAGATAGTCGGGATGAAACGGGGTGATTTTTAAAAAGTGGGGTTGCAGTGAGAAAGAGAGAGAGAGAGAGATGGGAGGAAGGAGAGAGAGAGGGAGAGAGAGAGGAGAAAGAGAGAGAGAGGGGGGGCAGAGGATAGAGAGGGGGAGAGAAAGAGAGAGGGAAGAGTGAGAGAGGGGTTGAGAGAGAGAAGGGGTAAGGAGAGAGAGAGAGAAGAAAAGGAAGGGAGGGATGGAGTGACACAAAGAGACAGAGCAAGTGGAAGTCTATCAAGCGAGTGCGACGGCTAGCCTGCGGAGACATCAGCTGGCACAGATGCCACGCGCCCGTCTAATGCCGCCTGTGAGGGCACTAAAGGGGTCTGTGGCACATCCAGAGCACTCCGAGGAGACTACAACACACTCAGAGCACCGACGGCACAACAGCGTCTGAGTCCAGCTCGTTTGCATATCACTAGACGGCGCATCACAATCGAGACGGCATACCTCCTCCAGGGCATCCGACGCCTTCAGCAGAGCCTCCTCTGGTAATGACCGGAAGCAAGGCGCACTGCAAACAAATCACACCAGACGCTAATCAGACTGATTGGCACAGTGTCCACATACATTAGAATGCCATAGACGTGTCTGTAATGAGCAGGGGCGATAAGTCGCCGGGCCGTTGCCGCGACACGGATTAGTCCGTCTCGGCGTCAGCAGCCGGGTGTGAGCGGCGGTGCGGTGGCGACCTGCGTAAGAGATCCAGCGACTGCGAGATTCTTAGGAGGCCACTCTTTAGCATAATGGACTGGAACGACGGGCGATCTATGACCCACAGCTTGCAGTTCATTACGGCTGCAATGAGACACATAGAGAGAGGGAGGGATGGAGGGATGGAGAGAGAGAGAGAGAGAGAGGGGGGGGGGGGGGGACATACAGAGAGAAAAACAGAGTCAGTGTATTGGTAGCTTCAAACACAAAAATGTAAATATGTTTTTCAGCAGCAGATGTACATGTATCTCTCTGTGGGAGCTACAAACACAACAGTTAAAACATGATAGACTGAGATGAAATACTTGACTAAAACCTACACTAGGGTTCATTAGAGATGCAGCTCTGAGAGCAAGCAGTGCATGTCCATGGGGGACCGATCGGGAGAGTCCGAGAATTTAGGATGAAAAAGCATTTTCTCTCTAACTCTCTAAAGTCTCCTAGGTCTCCAGTACCACAAATAACTACTGTGCTGCTCCCAGGCAGATGGCTCAGAGAGGAGAAGAGGGAAAACCTGAAAGTGCCCCTCCCCAGGTAAAACTACATTGATCTCCTGTCAACAATGTCCTAGCAGGTAAATAAATAATACTAAATAAATAAACAAACAAACACACACACACACAGTCACAGCACCATGACAGACAGAGCTAAATCTCTCCCTGACATCAGCTGTGGATTGGCACTGCTCTGACAGCACGGTTCTTACTGGAGGGAATTAGGGTGACTGGAGCAATATCTGCATAGAGCTCATACAGTATGTGCTGCATCATCATTAGCCTCTTTCCACCTCCCTCCTTCTCTCTCTCTCTCTCTCTCTCTCTCTCTCTCTCTCTCTCTCTCTCTAGTCTTCCTTTTATCTATCACTTGGTCTTTCTGTTGAACTCTCTATCCCTCATTTTCTCTCTTTCACTCACTCTCACACACACACACACACACACACACATACACACACATTGTCTGTACTCCTCCTCCTGTTGGTCTCTCTGTCTATCTCTCTCTCTTTTCTTATTCTCTTTCTGTTCAAGTGCTCCATCCTTTCTCTGTCCCTGGAAAAAAAAGGGAAAAACCTCCAGCCGAGAGGTCTGTAAATTAATAATGATCCACACTAATTGGTTCTGCAGGACATTTTTTGGGGGGAATAATACTGCAGCCCTGCCTCAGCTATCCATCCATCTATGACCCCCCCCCCCCCCCTCCTCCTCCTCCTCCTCCTCCTCCTTCTCCTCCTCCTTCTCCTCCTCCTGGATCTCTGAGGTCCATGAGCCTCATCCTCCTCTCCTTCTGCAGAAAATGTCTTCCAGAAATAGCAGCGTCAACTCGAATCCCCACTGGGGCATTTTCATAATCCCTCTATTCATATGAATGGGTCAAGTGATGAATGAATGTGCGTGCTACGTGAGGTTATCATGTCAGGTCTTGTTGCCAAGCTACCATAGACACCACCACATTCATCCGTGTACAATTACATAGAGTGAGCGTAATAATAACGAGGCGGGAGTATTGATTCGGTTTTGAGGTAATATAATAGCATAAGGCAATAAATCACGGCGCCGTCATTCATTACCGAACAACTAAATCCCCGGTGGGTGGAAATTCTCCTACTGTATAATGACTATTTTCAAAATGTAACAGGCTGTAGAACCGGAATTCATTATTAACGGGAACCGTGTCTCTGGAAATAGATGAGACTCGGCTGATACGGCACTCACTGAGGAATGTGGGCTCTCGGCATTGGGCTTCTAGAAGTTTCTCCATTAAAGGAAAACTCAGGTCATTTTTCACATACTGTACTGTAGATTTCTGTGTCTCGTCGAAAACAGAAAACAATCGGTGCTGCCTAGCTGGAGTTGCAGCGGTCAACAGCTAGAGCAGCCACGCAGCTACAGCGCTACACTGTGGGGGCATGACTGTGCAGATGCCCCCAGACAGGGCCGGCCCTAGCCCATTGGCTGCCCTAGGCGATACTGAGATTTTGCGCCCTGCCCCCAGAGGAATAAAGAATATGTCTGTCAGAAATGTACAGGAATATTTCAAATTGAAAGAACCGGGTAAAAAACTGTAGAAATAAAATGTAGAATTCGATAGAATATGATTCTATCGAATTCTACATTGAAAATTGATCCAAAAGACACATGCACTCTTAAAAAAAGGGTTCTTTTAGGGGTGTTATGTAGAACCATGCAGGCTTCAAAGAACTCTTAGAAGTTCCTTTAATTAAACCTTCAAAATGGTTTAAAGACTGAGGTGCCATATGCATGCAGTAGGACCATGTTTGGTTCTGTATAGCACAATACAGAGCCTTTTGCCCACACACAGCTGCAGACAGCTGCAGACAGCTGCAGAGAACACCAGCTCTTTCTCATGAGAGGCAGCGCCACTATGCCAAATTACAGCCCTGCTCAAGCCTCACTCAAGCGTCCACAGCATGGGCACCGCTGAGGCACACCACTGCTGCTGGACCCAGGTGATGTTGGCCAAATGCCCCGGCCATTTGGCAGCAGAGCCGCGGACGCCGGAACAGAGCACCTGGGTAAAGAAAAGCTCCCCTGGCCCTGCTACCTGCTATCCACTGGCGTCCCCACTCCCCACGGACGCAGACCGTCCATCTTCCCCCTCTGCGCCTTTGTCCCCGTCTGCATGTGACACAATAGAGGCAGCGCTCCGTCCGTCCAATGAGGTCTTTCTTTGAGGGGCTTTTGTCCAGCTGGTGGGTGGGTGGGTGGACGGTGTGGGGGGAAAGTAATTTCAGGTCATTCCCAAAGAAGAAAAGAAAGGAGAGGAAAGAAAAGAAGAAAAAGAAAAAGAAAAAGAAGAAGGAGGAGGAGGAGGAGGGAAATATCCAGAGCCCTGCTGTCAAGGAGGGGGGACAGGCCCAGGGGAAGGGGAGAAAGGCCGGAAATAAGAAAAAGAAATGCCAAGGAAGATAAATAGAGCACTGTCAGTACAAGGGACAGGTCTGGGGGAAAAATAAAAGAGGAGGCAAGAATTGGAAAAGGCGAGATGGACTGGGAGATAAAGGCACCATGCAATCAAACAAGACATCCTCAAACAAAAAAAGGGGAGGGAGGGAGGCAGGGAGGGAGTGAGAAAGGGGACAGAAGGAGTGAGCAAAGGGAATGAGCAGAGAAGAGGCGAAAAGAGGGGAAAAAAGAAACAGGGAAGAGAAGAGGAGGGCTGCGCACTGCGGCTCAGAAAGTGGTTTTCAATTTGGGTTCAGCCTTGTCCACAAGCTCTCAACCCATTTTCCCCCAGAATGAAAGCAGGTCAGTGTGAGAGCGACTCCAAAACATTGCAGCTACTATGTGCAATAGGGATGCATGGGCTGCTTGCCTCCATGGCACATGCAGTTGCAGTAACACCCTTTGTAATTAGGAGACGCTGATTAAACTCCTTTATGCCACTCAGTGTTAATCCAGAAGCTATCATTTGCCGCCGTTAGCTTGATCCCTCATTGTGAATGCAGCGCGAGTTCACTTCAATGCAGCTTAAGTTACCCACCCGCACCTCCCCACGGATCCTGAAATGTGAGAAAACATCTTAGTCGGGCAGGACAGAGGCGCGTCAGCGACACGGGGGAAACGGCAGCAGAACAGACACGGACGGCGCGCTTTGGTATTCTCCCCACCGCAGTGAGGCGTGCGCCAGACGGAGCGGTTACGGGGGGGGGGGGGGGGGGGGATTTGAGGAGCACTTTGATTCGGCATTCGACACATCTTCTCAAACTTACATCAGGCGTGTATAATGCACTGCCCAGTGCCTGGATTACCACGCTGCCGATGCCTCCTCTCTCAAAAAGCCTGGCACATTCACACAATTATGCTTGGACTGTGAATAATTTGCTTCCCCCCCCCCCCCAATCGTTTAACTATCAGGCTGTCTGTGCAGTGGTGATTTTGACTCGAGGCACTGTAGCTGTTGGTGGAATGCAAGGCAATACAATTCCTTTGGAGCAATTGCAGTTTGTGCAATTGCTGAAACAGTTGTTGCAGATAAAAAGAAGCCTGTGGAATGTGATTACATGTATGCAGATAACAGATACCTATACCGAGTTTAAATGATCAGTCTCCACGAAATGCATTCCTTTGGGAAGACAGCAGTAATAACAACAATGAAACCGCGGAATGTCATATGGCAGTTGTAACCACTAAGCTTGAAAACTGGACCATTCATAAGGCACTCTGTATATCACAGATCTCAAATTGCTCTGTACTGGCATGCGTTTATTAATGATGCTGATTGCAGTAATGTATATCACTTTAAATGAATGCAGCCTGACACCTGAGAGTAGACAGCGCTGCCAAGGCCCATGTGGCGATCAGTGATTAACGACCCTTTAAAACCCATCCTCAGTGGGAGCGCTGAGAGTCTCACGGCCAGATGTCACAGAGGCGGGTTATGGATCTGTGAGCGTTAAACACTGTACCTGTGAGCGTGGTTGAGCGTGTGTGGTTATGAAGGAGGGCCAGCTCTCCAAACAGTGCGCCCGCCTCTAACGTCTGCAGCCTGTGGCCCGACCTGGTGACCTCCATCTTCCCCTCTGTGAACAAAAACACACATACAGTACCTCTGAGATCATTTGGGCTCTACTACATATACGGCAGGTTGTTCGCTTTAGACAGAGCTTGTAGGAAGACAGAGACTGAATGAGACAAAGGGGTAGAGAGAGAGAGAGAGAGAGGGAAAGAACGAGGCGTCTGTCCATCTTCTTGTGTTCATGTGTTTGTTTCTGTGTGTGTGTGTGTGCGTGTGTGTGTGTGTGTGTGTGTTGGGGGGTGTGAGAGGGTTTGGAGTATATTTGCCTGCGTGAACACCTGCACACTTCCAACACGGACATTAATCGAGTGAGGCGAGCTCTCCACACTCACTAGCATCAGACAGCCCATCCAGCTGCTGAATGACCTCATTTACGCAAACACCTTTCCACCACACGCGCGCGCACACACACCTGTCAACATCATCACACCTGAATCCATCAAGAACATCCTCTGCCTCGACATGCCTATCAAACCCTCCCATAAAGAAAATCACCTCAGCCATCACACCAACAGGTGCATACAATTTATCTCCTAATGATCAACATTCCCCCAAAGTGTGCATCAGTAAAAAAAAAAACACATTCGGTTGCAGTAATCTGGATAGATTGCGAGAACATCCACTGGCTCGGCTAGATTTGACTGAGACATTCTGGAGAACCCATTTCTGTGACAGATCAGGCCGGTCATTTCAATCCGACCCAGTGCCCGCGAAGAGTGTGTGTGTGCCGATGCGTGTGTGTGGCACGGGGGGGCGGGGGATGAGTGGCATGGACACAGATTATGCCGCTGCGCTGACTGACAGCCCGGGACGCTTTAATCTTCACCGCCGGGGCACGAGACAGCGGTGCCCGCTGCGCCGTCCTGAGGTGACGAACAAAGCAGGACAAGCGTCACCCGTCCGCCTGTCACATCAGAGCCGCACGCCGGGGACCGCCTGCAGACCGCCCGTGATGGGGAGTTATGATAAGCACTACCCAGCCGGTCTCTCTCTCTCTCTCTCTCTCTCTCTCTCTGCTCTCTCTCTCTCTCTCTCTGCTCTCTCTCTCTACCTTTCTGTCTTCACTTTGTCTGTCATCTTTCATTCACCCTTCCTGCGCCTTCCATCGTCCTTCATTCTTTCATCTGGTGGTGTGTTTGTTTACCACTTTCCATCTATCTTAAACTCTCTCTCTCTCTTTCATCCTCTATTTGCTTTCCCTCACTTTCCCTTTGCCTTTCCCTTTTCTCTTTCTCCTTCTCTCTTTTTTTTATCCCTGCAAGCTACATTTAGAGGGGGAGAAATCAATTGCAAAATTAATCCATCCTGTTAGCAGCATCACAGGTATTGAGCAGCCTCCGTATGGTCGTCTCGCACTCTAAGAAACTGTGTCTTCACACAATTCTCTCTCTCTCTTCCTCTGTTTGTCTGTCTAGCTCCCTCCCTGTCTCCATCTCTCTCTGTCTCTGTCTCTGTCTCTGTCTCTCTCTCTCTCTTTCTCTCTCGGTCTCTGTTTCTCTCTGCTGCTGTGGTCCCTGGGCCTCTCTGGTGTGAGATATACGGTTGAGTGCAGACTGTGTCTGTGTGCGTGATGCTGCTCTCTGTGCAGGTACCGTCTCTGGGCTTCTGCAAACAGAGGGCTGTGCAGGCAGAGGCATGAGTTCTGAACAGAGTAGCCTCGTACACCCTATCATTTGCTGATTCCAATCACATTATCAATTATTTATTATGAGCTCTGGGCAGTGGACTACACATAGGAGTGTTAGGGAGTATTATGTTGCAATGGACTTGACGAGTCAGAGTTGTAGGAAAAACATGAGAATTTTTTTTTTTTTTTTTTTTTTGAGGCATTTCATACTCACATTGCCGGAGAAAATAATCATAAAATAATCATACATAATATCATTAATAATAGATTATGAATAACAAAATAATAATGTAAAATAAATATATATCACAACATCATATTTGATTTCCTATTCTGACAAAGATCTGTTCCATATTACATCACAATCTGAAATGCACTCCACCAGTACACAAGTCTGACATCTGTTTATAAGGAATTTGGATGACAGTTTAATAAATTCATATTGTATTATAGATTAATAAGCCTTGTGCGAAGTGCAAAATATAACTGATGGGTTACAATGGCTCGCTACTCTGAGGGAAATGAAACACGTCTTACCTTCTATGACATACGCGAGGGAAGCATTCTCGCCCTCCCGAATGACACATGAGCCTTGGCTGACTGTTGTGGCGTACATGCAGTCCACTATTGCCAGGATCTGCCCCCGCTCCAGGTGTTTGGTGAGGCCATTTTCCATCAGAGCCCCCCTAATCAGTTCCTGAGACCTGGAGGAAAAGCGAGAGAGAGAGAGAGAGAGAGAGAGAGGGGAGAGAGAGAGAGAGAGGGAGAGAGAGGGTGATAGGGAGAGAGGGTGAGAAGGAGAGAGAGCAGGTCTATACACTGTCTATCCATCAATACTTCACCTCTGCAATATTTCAGTTGCAGTGGATACAGAGCCTCAAGCTTGCTGTCATGACTGCATGAACAAATTGCACCAAGAACTAGAATGTATGATACGACTGACTTAAGTGTCAAGACAGGTACATTTTCCTTTCTTCTGACACAAGAGTGCTGGACTGTCACTCAAAACAAGCTGGCAAGACCCTGAGGCTGCTGTTTACTCCATTTGAAACACACGCGGAGTGGTGAGACTGCAGTGTCTTTTGTTATTTGTATGTATAGGTGTTCTGTTACTCTGGGCTTTTGCTGTGACTCGACGGCGACGGCGACGCTGTGTGCTGAGGAGGCTGCTTGTCGTCCCAGCTCGGCGGCTCTGCCACCACTGCCCTCCTCTTCATCCTCTGGGAGGAGTTACGCAGCGCCAGGCACCCTGGAGAGGGAAACACACACACACACACCACAGCAGGTCAGGCCACTCAGATCACTTCATTTGGGCCCACACATTTGATTAACACTATAAATAAGTCCTCGTATATATATTGACAATGAGAAACTAAACAGACACTTGACACACAATATCAATCCTAACACCCACTTTTACAGATGTTTTTTCGATGGATGATTCACATGTTTATGAAAGCAGAGAGGTCAAATATGTGCGGTAAAGTAAAAAATTGTCAAAACAATAATTTCCAAAATAACAAAAACGACAACAATTAGAGCACAGTGTCCCCAACCCCATTCGTGTTACGCCAAAGCCCAGACATCTTCTCCTGTAGTGTTTAGTGGCTGTAGAAGCAGGACAACCAGAGGGGTGGGGCATGCATGGGTTAGGAAGGCTACCTGCAGCGGAGGACCCAGGGGTGCTGAGACTGACCCGCATGCGGTCCAGCTCCCCCTGCAGGCGGCGGATGAGGTCGTCCTTAGCGTCCAGCTCCAGTTCCAGCTCGTCGATCAGTGTGTCCCGCTGCCGGAGCTCCTCTATCTTCAGCTGCAGGGCGAACTGGAGGTCTCTCAGGGTGCCCATCGCCTCAGGACAGAGGGCAGAGGACACTGAGAGGGAGCGAGGGAGAAGGAGAGGTGTCAAGGTCCCCTTTATTTAATCACTGAAAGGATGTCTCCCTCTGTCTGTGTCTGTGTCTGTGTGTGTGTGTGTGTGTGTGTGTGTGTGAGAGAGAGAGAGAGAGAGGGAGGAAGTGTGTGTGTGTGTGTGTGTGTGTGTGAGTGTGTGAGAGAGAGAGAAAGAGAGAGAAAGTAGCTATACACTTGTGTTTTTTGAGGACTGAGGTCCTTTGAGAAAATTGGTTGTATACTTGTTTATCCTACTCATGCCAGGCTGTTTATGCATTATTATGCCGTCCAGGAAAATACAATGAAAAATAGTCTGCTTGTTCAAGAGAAGGGAATACAAAACATACCGTTTCCAACCACATTTAGCCATTATCTTTGCAACTGACGTTACTCTCTCATTAAAAAGAGCTTATTAAAAAAGGAACTCTCTTACCTGTGCTGACTTGTAACACCTGTTTCCCAGTTGAATTCGACTTAAAAGAGTCGAAAGAGAGAGATGCAGTTTCTAGCACACGAACGAGTAGACGTATGTCCGTTACATTTTATTCTTACAATTATCCAAAGACAGAAACGTACAATCATCTGTCCGCCGCGATGTTTTTCTGTATGTTGAGCTGCGAAGCACACCGATGGAACTGACCGTAAGATCTCTTTATCCGTATCTTATTAAAGCTGGGTCTGCCTCTCATCCACTCAAGCACAAGCCCGCTACATCCCCTCCCTCTTCTTTACCTCTATCTCTCTCTCTCTCTCTCTCTCTCTCTCACACACACACACACACACACATACACACACACACACACACAGAGAGAGAGAGAGAGAGAGAGAGAGAGAGACACACACACACACACATACGCGCGCGCGCGCGCTCGCTCGCTCACACGCTCATTCATTCCTCACCGAATTCATTTAGCTATACATTTAAACCACACCATGCGTGCCAAAGTAACTCAATTGACACAAATAATTAGCCTAAACGTCTCAATATGACTGTTTTACACAAACTGCCTAGGTTTGCAAACTGACGAGCAGCCCAAAAAAACCTGTGAAAATAAACAAAAACTGAATCCATAGCTATCGAATGTATGGGGTGTGAAAACAAATTACATCCCATTTAGCCCGAACATCTTTTCCTTTTCCTTTTCTTTTCACAATTTTTATTTTATTTAGGCTATGCCAACTGTCCATTTTAGGCGTATTGTAATGTAGGCTAGGCTACTGGTGTCTTCTGTCGCTTGGGACAAAATAATTGCTAACAGCCATAAACGTACATTGGCTCACCAAAATTGTCCATGTAATGAATGTCGGTAGGCCTATACTGACCTAAATGTCATGTTTCGGTCTGTCGCTGATGTAGCCTACACATTTCAGGAAGGGTAGCCAGAGCTACCTTCTGGTGCAAAATCAAATTAAATTGTTAGCTGTGCGATATTTACCACACACTTCCTATGCGTATGACGCAAAACATTGTATTCAGTTAGCCTACATTTAACAGATGAGTCAGCGAAGATAGTTAGAATCCATTGGTCTCATTAGAACAAATTAGCCTACGTTCATGTTCGTCATAGGCTAGGTTACTTACTGCTACTGCATGAAAAATCATGCTCAGACCAGACCAGTCGTTGATTTCACTTATCAACAAACACGTTCATATAGCCGGACAGTATGATAGTGACACAGACTCTTCACTGCAGTGTATCACTACCAAGAACTTTCTCTCCTCAGAATAAATAATCCTAGAATAAGTTTCTGCGGCTGCGCAATGAGGGTCGCTTCTTCAAACGTCGCGACAGAAAGTGTGATAGATTGTAATGGCCCGGTGAGGTGCCTGTTGTCCGTGAATGAATTCAGACGTTTACAGTATTAATCGACCACAAAATGATTCTCACAGTAAAGCCACTCCAAGGAAAGGAATGCAGTGTCCAGGTACGTTTTACATAGAATACTAGGCTTAGCTGTAGAACTGAATTTAGTACATGAAGTAGCAAACAAACTAGCCTATCAAATCTTAGCTAGACTTAGCAGTCGTTTTCGCTAGCCTCACGTTAGCTGAATCATAGTTGTGTGATGTATTGACTGATAAGAAGTGTACTCGCATGCTCCATGTTGCATGATCTATGAAAACAACTCAGTTGCTTATTAGACAGTGTAAAGGAAAATAGCTGTTATCATTAAGCTGATAGTTGCTCGACAAATGCAACGTCAGGGTGGCTAACTTTGCCTTAGTCTGGACTTGTGTTACAGTTACCGATGAAATGCTAACTAGCAACAACTCACTCTTGCTTTTATCAGGTCATAGTTTGTCATTTCGTGTAATTGCAAAGTTGAAAAGATGAAGGTTGTATAAATGAGTTGGTGCAAGAAGTTTCCCATACAATTGTTGTAACAATTTGTTTTAACGTTACCAATCACGTATAGCAGGTAGTTAGGCTGGTTAGCTAGACGTGTACATTTATGTTATCTTGTGCGGTCAAATTTGGTTCATTTAGGTTATTCTTCAGACCTACGGCTTTATAAGGTTTCTTTGCCATGAAGTTAATATAACGACAATACTAATGTGAGAAGAAAAACATATCTACATCTTATAGTGATCCTTCCACTTAACAGTACTTCTCGCTTTGACCATCACACACCATTGAAGATTTGCATTTCATCCTGTGCTTGTATTAATGAATTATGTGAGTGACATCTCTGTAATGTAATTTTTCTCATTTTAGCCTTGATTTGTTTGTACATTCACCCTGTTATTCTACAAGCAGTCAAATAATGAATATGGATAACACTGTAGCCTATATAATGACCCATAACTTATGACCGACAGCTATTAGGATAGACAACAAGACAGTTTGTATTTTTGTATTTATCATATGCAAGCATATTAGTTAAGCCCTGTATATTTTCAGCAGAATTTCAATTCCCAATACAGTAGTGTTGCTTAGTGATAAGCAAGTCCTATCTTTCATTTCCTCTCTTGTACCGCATGTCCTCACAGATGGTATTGAAAATTAACCAACCCACCCTTTCCTTGGCACAAGGTTACCTATCTCAGCACTTGTATTTGTAATCGCATGCTTGCGTAAAACAACAGAAGCACAATGTAAACATCCTTAAGAACCTGAAGCCATGTAGAAGTCCTACAGTTTTACACATATTGCCAGAACTTCACATTTCTATACTAGTGTCCTACATTCCTACATTCCTACATTCCTACATGTATACAAACCATACACCAAAGTATACTATTAATAACACAAGTGCACTTTTGTGTGTATACATTGTGGATAAAAGTTACATCATTGATTCCCTTTCCTACAGCTCTTTATTCTGCAACACTATTTTTAATAAACAAACAATGATTTCTTTGTCAGAGGGTACTCTCTATATTTTCACACAACTCTTCACTGTAATGTCATAAACCACTATATTTGTAGGTTTTCAGAAGTCTACATTTTTTTTACAAAACAGTAGGGAAAACGTGGGTGGGGGAAGTGGTTGAACATTGCAGTCTCCAGTGCCCACATCCGCAGCTCAAGTGCCCTTGAGCAAGGCACCTAACCCCTCACTGCTCCCCGAGCACCGATGTAGCAGGCAGATCGCTGCAAATTCACTGTGTGCTTGGTGTGTTTCACTAAATTCACAGGTGGGATAAATGCAGAGACCAAATTTCCCTCACAGGATCAAAAGAGTTGTGCTTACTTATTGGTCATTATGTAGGCTATGGCAATATAACAGGCATTCCTCATTTGACTGCTTGTAGACATTTTTTTGCCTTTTTTGTTTTTGTGAAAACAAAACAAGGCTAAAAATGAGAACAATTTGTTACTACTTTTTGTTACTAATTGCCTCCCATATCTGCTGAAGCACAAGCCACATTGCCTTCATCTTTCACTCTCACTCACTCACTCACTCAATCTCTCTCTCACACACACACACACACACACACACATACACACCTATGTTGTTCTGGTAGATCTGTGTCACTCATAGAAGGAATCATTACAAGCAAAAGATGCAAACCTGTAATTCAAATGTGTGTGACAAAAAAAAAGGAAATATTGTCTTGTGGAAAGTAGGGCAAGTGGGAGGGGTGACCGGATCATTTACTAGATACATATAGCCTTATATAGCCATTGCCTATAGCCTTGTAAGTTATTGAGTTATCCAAACAGAAGTCTGGGTTGATGCAGACTATGTGTAGCCTCAAAGTATTTTGGCACTTCTTGGAAAAGGGGTTTTAATATTGAATGATGTGCAAATATTTGATTGTTAAAACAAGGATTTATAATGATTTTGTTTTTAATATAAAATGTCTATTGAATTTAAGGTCACAGAAGATGAAAAAGTGTCAACAGTGAAAGAACTGGTCTCAGAGCGCCTTAACATTCCTCCAAATCAACAGCGATTGCTCTATAAAGGGAAAGCCCTTGCAGGTAAGCTATCCTTGATCGAAACAGATGTGCAGATGTTCATGAAAGTATTGTTGATATTTCAGATCTTCATGAATGTATTGTTGTTTACATTATACACCATTTTTTTTATTTTGTTTTTTTTCCCCCAGATGAGCACCGATTAAGTGACTACTCTATTGGGCCAGAGGCTAAACTAAACCTAGTAATCCGTCCTGCTGGAGAGAGGACCCCTGTGGGGGAACCTGCCCCTCTCATGGGCAGCCATGGGGTCTGGCAGTCTGTAGCTGTTGTGCTGGCCAAACACTTCAGTCCTGCAGATGCTGCTAAGGTGCAGGAACAATTGATAAAGGTAGAACTGTTTACCACCATAACATACACTACTCACAAAATGTCAGGGATATTTGGCTTTCAGGTGAAATTTGTTGGCCTTTGTTTCAATAAATTGTTTGAGATGAGGATATCATCATTGCATGCTTCTACTTAAATGCCCTACTTCATGATGTAATACCACTGTAGCTTGAACATTTTCCATACATTTCACCTGAAAGCCACATATCCCTAACTTTTTGTGAGTAGTATACTACAAAGCGAGGTTACTGTCTTACCCAGGGAACTTTAGGAGTAAATGCTGGTCTTCTAAAAACACTCTACTGCATACATTGCTTCTGAAGTACTGTAACATTGAATTTTTGCTGATCTTAAAGCAAAGTTACATGGGTAAGCCTTTAATTTTGCTTCACAGTTTACTGTTTACCTCTTTGTAAATCTATTGTATACAAAATATTAATTATGTCTGTGAATGAATAATTGCAAATTATAATTCCGATCATTGTTTTGTAATGTAACATTCTCAAATCTCAGTAGATCGAAAGGTGGACATACCAAACGTTAGACACTAAAACAGCTCTCTCACATTGATGATGCTGCCAGTGATTTTTACAGTGTCCCAAATTGCCTGGAAATCATTAAGTGCCACTCAATACTAGGGGTGTAACGGTACACAAAAATCACAGATCGGCCTGTACCTAGATTTTGAAGTCACAGTTCATTTTCCGTACAGTAAGCCTGTAGGTACTGCTAACCTAAAAAGAAAAAAAAATTATTGGAATAGTATTTTTAAAAGACGTTGAATGTTTTTGGATGTTCATTGACTAACCTGACATATGGTCCGCAACCTAATATGTTTGAGTGGGAACTCTAATTTGAAACGTAGTCCGCAAGCAAAAAGCCTATTGTTGAGTACTGTTGCTGGCTGCATTCGGCACAGCCAGTATGCATGTATTAACCTAATGTCCTGTACCTAAATGGTTCAGTGTGAATACGTGTACCTTTATACCCCTACACAACATAACCTAGTAGCACACTATTTATGCTTTGAACAATGTTTATATTATTGTTTATATGCAACGAAACTGCATTAAAAATTACAAAAAGCAGTTTGCCCATCATAGATGCCATCTTGTTTTTTTTTTATTTATTTTTTTTAAGCTAGAATGTTTACTAGATTGGACCCTACCATGTCTGTAGCTGAATTGTCTTTCTTTGTCTGTTCCTCCAGGACTATGAGCGCTCGATAAGACAGCTCAGTCTGGATGACATTGAGCGCTTGGCCATTCGCATGTTACATCCAGAGGCAGAGGGTCTGGACCCCTCCTTCATGGACTGATTAGAGGGTGGGTGGGGATACAAGCAACTCCTCCAGGACTAACCACCAACCAGGGCAAGGGCAAGGGCAAGGGCAAGGGCAAGGGCAAGGGCAAGGGCAAGGGGGGGGGATTTTAAGTTGGACTTTTGGGAGCAAGACATCCCACGCTGTGGATGAAGGCGCATGCCGCAAAGGTATCTTGGTGGCCTTGCGATTTAAAGTAAAGGCTCATAACCTCTGTATTTATTCATGTGTTATGTTTTTTTTTTTTTTTACTACAATCGTAATAAGTGATTTTGGAGCATTTTGCCAGGATGTTATCAGCATAATTTATTTGATTGTTTTTTTCTCTGTAAAACCACATACACATACTGTTGAGATTAACAATGACGATTAGTTATGAATAAGTGGAACGCCTTGGGTTTTAAGTATGACTGCAGTTGTTATTTGTAAATACTGTGTTACATGAATAAGGAATAAAAAAAAAAGAGAGAGTGCGTTGTTGGTATTTTACCTTTGTTGGTTTTTAAATCATTTTATTTTCAGTTTGTTACTATAACTGGATTTACAAGTGGGCTTCAGGTCAGAATAGAAAGGGCATATATTCTACTTCAGCAAACTTCATGATTTGATTCATTTTGGCATACAAAAACATAATGAATGGAATGGCATTTCACATGTGTAAAGTACAACAGAAACAGAAAAAAAAAACCAAGAACAAAGATCAGCACATGTTGATTGAGGGAATCTCCTCACTCAGTCGTATTGTGTGTAATCTTATGGCCATGATCTGCAGCTGAGTATCCAGCAACTCCGATAGTATTCATGTACAGTACAAGACACAGAATAGGGGCACATTCATATACAGAACCATCCGCTGTCGAAGCAGCTTTGACACAGCGTGTGTGCGTGTGCATGCTTGCGCGTCTTCTTGATGCTTGATGTGTCTTGTTTTTTTTTTCATAAAATACCCTGCTTTAGTCGAAATGTTTTCTGATAAAACCCTCCTACACATTGTGCCTTTTTAATTTGCAAGAGGTCAACAGGAAATTGAGAGCAACAGCAACAAGGTTAACCTTTGACGTGTCACTAGGCAGCAGATATGTCCTCACATCCTGTCTCTTCCCAACCCCACCCCCAGGCTGTGTTTCACTTCCACCCTCCTGTTTGTCACACTTCCTCCCTAAACAATGTCATTTCACTTAAACGGTTTAAAAACCACGCTAGATCCTACCATTTATTATTATTCATGGGCCTTTCAAACCTTGGTTGGCTGTCTCCATGTCTAGGCCTATGGCCAACTGACATTCTGAACAGATCAGGAAAAGAAACAGATGTATTTAGTACATGGAAAAACTTGGGAGCAAAATCAAAAGTACTGGGGTGGTAAAAAAAAAAAAAGATGGGGGAAGTAATAGGTTAGTTTTGACGTCTAACAATATTACAGAATGATGATGTGCAATAGAATAAAATGAAGTTACTACATCTATGGTTAAATTCGGCTGGATTTGCAGAAATGATCTTAATACATGATGCTCTGAAAGTCAATGCCTAACCATGTTGGGTGTCTTGCTCTTCTGGGTTTTTCACCATCCTCCTTCTCCCTGCTTAAAGCAGGAATCCAGAGAAGGTTGCTGTTGGTTGGGTGGATGAGTGGGGTGGATGGTTACTTGGTCGTTTCGTTTTCACCCAGTTAGCTGCAGCCTGGCCAGACGAGAGGGTTCGTGTTGGAAGGGAACGTTGTCCGCTGTAACTGTCTCTTCAGGTTCAAGATCCAGTGGTATCCCCCCCCTCCCCAGCCTCTCCACCCCTCCCATCTCCTATCTCCTATCCTGACTCTTCCCTCAGCAGCTGCAGCCGTCGCTGGACGAGGCCGGTCTGTCGTCCCTTAGCTTGATCTGGTCCGGGAAATCATAGGTCTCCACCTCCGACTCCTGAAACATTCCATCACATTTAAATATAAATGAAATGATCATGTTCATCAAACTTTTTCTTAGTTCTCATTTGTTGGTAATATTCAACATGATTTACTGACAAAGAAAGAGACGAGCCTAATCTGGCAGACACCCTAACCTTTGACCTACAGTACACCCTTTATCCAAAACAGGAAGCAGAACATTAAATGCTGCATAAACATTGCTGATGCATTGATTTTCTAATCAGTAGTCTCTTGCAGTCTGAATGAGGCTTAAGATGTATGTATGTAACGCCGTTCATTCACTCTACAAATGTAACTAGTATGCACTAATTAGTTACTAGCCCTAACCTTTGACCTACACCCTTTATCCAAAACAGGAAGCAGAACATTAAATGCTGCATAAACATTGCTGATGCATTGATTTTCTAATCAGTAGTCTCTTGCAGTCTGAATGAGGCTTAAGATGTATGTATGTAACGCCGTTCATTCACTCTACAAATGTAACTAGTATGCACTAATTAGTTACTATCCTAGTGAACTTTAAGAAGGAGTGACCCGAAGCCTTGTGCATCAAAGTTGCCATTTACACAAATCAACCTTCAGCTGTCATCTTGACCCCTTTCTTTACTCTCTGTTATATTACTGTCCCAATTGTGTTTTCAGTGACTATACAAACTCTGACCCTGCTGTATAGTTGACAAGCGAATCATTTGAACATAATAGCAATGTGCAGTCATGCACATTTCACCATATGAAACAATAATATATGCCTCTGTACCTGCTTGAGAGCGTCTCGTGCAATGGTCTGGAAGGCCTGGTCCACATTGATGGCTTCTTTGGCACTGGTCTCAAAATATGGGATGTTATTTTTGCTTTGACACCATGCCTGGGCGCGTTTTGTTGTCACCTGTTGGAAACAATGAGATATCAAAACAATGAGAAACCGCAACCCAACAGATTAACATTCAGATTGACTCATCCTCACTGACACCGACTAGATAGACACGTAACTTTGGCGTCATAATTGATGACCAACTTAACTTCTCTGAGTGTGTAGCCTCGATTGCAAAATCATGTCTGTTTGTCCTTTTCAACATTAGGAAAATCAGACCTTATTTGACACCAGACTACACACAACTTCTTGAATAGTCCTGGCTATGGTTATCTCCAAACTGGACTATGGTCACTGTTAGCTGGCCTGCCTGCTTGTGTAGTGAGATCATTACAATTGATTCAGAACACTGCAGCACGCCTGGTATTTAATCAGCCAAAGATGACACATGTAACCCCTCTCTTAGGTACTCTTCATTGGCTTCCTATAGTGGCTAGAATTAAATTTAAATCTCTTGCGTTGGCCTATAGGACACTTACTAAATCAGCTCCAAGCCATCTCAATTCTATATTACATCCCCAAACGCCCACTCTTTTCCTCAGTGGTTCCTCATTGGTGAAATGAGTTGCCAAGTACTATTGATTGTTGATATTGCATGACATTATTTTTCATTATTGCATTATTATTTTCTTTAATGCAGTCTTACCAACTTTTAAAAACAGTTTACTGTTAATGTTTATCTATTGTATTGTTTTATTTTATTTGATTGTTTTGGACAAAAGTGTCTGCTAAATTCCATAACCATAACCATAAAATAATATGATGCAATACAACAAAATATGGTGACTACACCATTTTGTAAGTGGTTTCATTTTCATTTTACTCCTTAGACTGTAAAGTTTAGAGGTTAAAAAGGAGGTTAGAGTGTCCCCAAACCAGATATTGCTCCCGAGGACCTGTATCATTTTATTACATAGCATGTGATACCTCTATAATTTTTTTATTGACTTTTCTGCTGCACTCTAGGTACCCTAGGTGCTTTCCAGTGTTTGACGTGTGTGCTCTTTGTCAACTTTGCACTCTTTAGAGGTTAAATAATACATAAATCAAACTTTTATCCTGTACAAGTGAGGAGAGGTGTATGCCTACAGACCTGCCTATTTTCCAGGTCGATTTTGTTGCCCAACACCACAAATGGGAAGTTTTCCGGGTCACGAGGGCTGGCTTGGATCAGGAACTCATCTCGCCAGCTGTCCAAAGTCTTAAACGTGTTGGGAGCAGTAACATCATACACCAGCACGCAGCAGTCGGCCCCGCGGTAGAACGCCACGCCCAGAGACTGAAAGCGCTCCTGGCCGGCTGTATCCCAGATCTGAGTCACCCGGGGCAGAGAGAAGATCAGTACCTCACACCGCTCTTGAGTATCTCAAAAACATGCATACTATGTCATATAAACATAATGCATGGCATCAGAGTTAAGTCATCAAAGGCCCAAAAATGAATGTGTGATTGTATGATCAATACTTGAGCTGACCAGAGTACAAGATGGTGACTAGACTAAACAGAGGTCCAAAGTGAAATCCCTGTGCAGGGTATTTGTAACAATCATTTTGTATGCATAATTAGGCGTGGTACTGATTTCACAAATTCCAAAATTCCAGCGTAATTGGTAAGTGTTTATAACCGATGTTCTGATTCAATTTCAAAACAACACGTTCATACCTGCATAGTCACAAGTCTGTCATCCACCATCACTTCTTTGGTAAGGAAATCTGCGCCGATTGTGGCTTTGTACTGATTGCTGAACTTCTTGTTCACATACTGGTTCATCAGAGAAGTTTTCCCAACTCTATGGAAAAGAGAGCACAGAGGAGCTAAATCAGATGCAACATTGCTGTAAGTAGTGCATGTATTAAAACAGGGTGAGTAATACACTTGGGGCCTGCTTGGATGTTTACATATGTATCAGAGCAAATCACACCTTAATTCGTACATCTTCTGGAATTGTACCATAAATCAGAGAGATCAAACAAATATAACATGATGCACTTCACTTACCCTGAGTCACCAAGGATTATCACCTTCAGGAGGACCTTCTTTCGGGAGGCCATGGTGTTCTCACTGGAGTGGAGAGAATAACATCAACTGTCACACACACACAACTGTCACAAACTGTCTTTTTGACATGTTGAACGTGTCTCCTGACGAAGTGAGATTTGACAGTGCAAGAATTAACATAATGACCTCGCGACTTGTGCCCTAGGCTATGATAGCCTGATAGATAGTTATGTTAGATTGAAGATAAAGTCGAAATGCTTTGCAATGATCAAACACAATGGGCTGGTACTTGAGCTTACTGTGCAACAATGACTCGATTAAGCATGTCTAACGTATCGCGTCCTTGATGAATAACCAATAAACCCTCTAATTTAATCATTTCTCTCATGCGATGCAAAACTCCTGGATTCAGACACTGCTAACGCAAGATCACACTAACGTTACCATGTTAGAGGTACTGATGAAATACATATGGGAAGTTGCCATCATCCAATTTAACTGACCAACCTAGTGCATACTGTTTGTTTAAAGTAGGATATAAAGTAGTGTGGTATAATTGCCACATAGGCTGCTGACACCATATTACTGTCACCGATATGACAAGCCAAATATGCTATAGGCTAACATCGATTGATAAGCTAACGTTACATCAGGAAAATAAAATCACGCCATTGACTTACCGTTCGCATCCACGCTGTTACAAAAACGGAGATTCTACAATGGTTATGTTTCCTTGCTTTCAATGGTAAACTGACAGTCAGATTAGAAAAATGTTTTTCTAAACTGCAGCGTCAGACGTCCTTTTTCTCAACGTTGGGCCGAACATCAACTGTTTTTGTGAGCGTGTTCCTTACTGAATATGGCTGCGTAGTCACAAGGGGTTGACGCACATCTGACACGCACATCACCTGGATAGGCTGCCACACAGCGGAAACGTTTCACATGAGTGTTCAACCAGTGCACCAGGAATCATTGAAAGTTGGGCTAAAATTCCAAAAGCATAGGTGTATTTTTGTAGAAAATTACTTTCATAGTTGTTTCATTTGGTACCGTAGTTTAACAACACTGCCGAAATTAATTAAGGGACTTGGCTTTATTCTAGTTATTTGTATGGGTTCACCTGTTCATCCTTGCTAACATGCGTTACATCTTTCCAACCACAAGAGACTACTAGACACCACACCCAGCTGAATCCTAGAACTGGCACTTGAACCAGTATCTAATGTCAGACAACACATACAATAGAAGCATTACGCTACTCATTAAATATTTGGATGAAAATGTGTTATATTCAAATTAGCCTTAAAATTCAATGCACATGATTATTTCAAGCACGTAAAACGCATGAATTACTCAACACAAATGTAGTGTGTTGATTTCTAGCTCAAGTGTGCAGAATGTGTTAAAGGAAACATTAGTAAACAGTAGTATTTTATACTATCTAGTATGGGACTATGTATTGACTGAATGGAAATTAGACCAATCAGATATAAGCAACATGCAGCTCTCACGAGTGCCTTGGCCAATCAGCATGCATTATCTCGAAGTGGGGTACACCTAATTTGCTCTGACAGCTGTGTGTGTGCGGATGTGAACCAAGTGAGGTCGGGATGAGACGTTCTGCAAGAATTCTCAAGATATAACATGTTTTTATATATATTTCTTAACGTATAAGTATGCAGTGAATATCTCAGCTTAGGTTCCATTTAAATCGACTCTTTGCCCTCTGGTAAGGAAACCCTATTCTCTTTTGCTAGCTAGCTAGCTCACCAGCCAATTCATATTTTCTTCCCAGCTTCCTCCACCTTAGCTGCCCTTGCTAGCTTAGCTAAGATACATATTAGCGACAAGCATCCTTAACAACGAGAGACGCAAGCAACACCCGGTTTCCTTACAATCTCGTGATTATTCACGTATCAGCGAAATTGTGCAATCCCAGTGTGTGATATCGATGTGTCTCTTTGACACTGTTCGCTGACCTTTTGAGCATGCGATATTCAGAGAGCTTGCTTATCTTAGCCAGCTTGCTATGGCGCTGCCAATAGGCGGGATTCAGCAGCCTTGGAGGGTACCCTCCTATGGTACCCTCTTATGCTGTTATGGCACTGTCTAGTGTGGTCTGCATCATGGGGATTTTAATTCAGTTCCTCCTGTGTGTAATGAATGAAGCCCACGACTCTTGTTCCGTTTCGGATACGCCGTGCTGTGTCATATCTCTGTGCAATGTTCTTATTTATCTCTGTCTTATCGGTGTTAGGCGAGGATGAGCAGCAGGAGGTTGCCTCCCAGACATTTCACTGTTCGCTAGATATATATGTTTGCAAGCACTGTCCCAGAATATGAATAGCCTACTGTTATAGCGATTGGAAAAGAAAAAGAAAAAACTAAAAACGAAGGATGAATAAGTCATCTGCCATCCTAAAAATAAAACTCTCCCTCCCAGGATTCGGGATTAATTTGGCCCGAGCCATTCATTGGGCCACTGATTCCCTGTTGGCTCTACTTACGTAATGCAATCATAAGTGAAGCTCAGTATGTTAAGGATCACAACAAAACAAACATATGTAATTGACTTACTCTGTGCCCTTTGTTATCTGCGGCCTGTCTGAGGGACATAAGCCTCTTTGTGGTGTGAGAGCTTTGTCTGAAGGGTATTTGTATTTGTTGTTAGATTAAAGAATTAGGCACTCACTCACTCATTCACTCACTCACTCACTCACTCACTCACTCACTCACTCACACACACACACTCTCACACACTCTCTCTCTCTCTCTCTCTCTCTCTCTCTCTCTCTCTCTCTCCCCCCCCACATGCACAGGTAGTTCCCAGCCAACGAGATGGAGACTCTGATTCCTGTCATAAACCGGCTGCAGGAGGTTTTCCTCACCGTCGGCGCTGAGAGCATTCAGCTGCCCCAGATTGTGGTGGTTGGGTCCCAGGTTAGTGTATGCCGGGGCTGCTGTTGATTTGTAACTACAGCCTGGGCTGAATTCATAGTTGACCACATAGCTGACTCATGTCTTCGTGACATGCTTGGCCTGGCTGCCTCAAGGCAACACTGAAATAACTTCAGTTGCGAAACTGAATTTTAAGATAGCACAGAACTCTTGACACGCACTGACAAGTAATATATCTAATAGAAGTGTGGCGTGTACGCACGCACTATGCTGGCATTAATATACATATCAGTGAATCAGGCTTTTGTTTAAAGGCTTTTATTTTTAAAAAGGTGATCTTAAAGTGAGCGCAGTCCAATTATGAGCCTGATGGCAAGCTACTTAATTCTATTATAGCAAAAAAGTTTGTGCACATCCCAGGTCAAGGTGCAGAACAAGGGTAAATCATAAAAAATGGAAAAAGGTTCGCACACTTGAAATCCTTCTCTTTCGTTTTCTTTTCTTTTCTTGGGCACAAAATAAATGACGTTTCGACCGTGTGGTCACTACTTAATTCTGACACAGAAGCATTCAATGTTAGCGCTGATTAGGTTGTTGTTGCAGCGAGGCTGGCGTGTCTCAAGGGAGAAGGTCTGACTCTTGCGCTTCTTCTATGTCCCCCACAGAGCAGTGGAAAGAGCTCTGTGCTGGAGAGCCTGGTAGGGCGTGACTTTTTGCCCCGGGGGTCAGGCATTGTCACACGGCGCCCCCTGGTGTTACAACTGGTGCACGTACCCCCCCTGGAGGAGAGGGGGAAGCAGGATAATGGTAATGAAACGTCCCACAGTACACGTGTCAGTGCTGTTAACAGAGAAAATGCGTGGGCTTTGTCAGATGGACATACTGTACTATTTGCATTAGCTGACATACAGTACAGTACTTGCTAATCTTCTATTCTCATCTTCTGTCTAAACTCTCTTTGCATGTGTTCTCAAAGACTTGCTTGACCTCTGGTAGATGTGTTTTCTGGCCACGAAACTGAGTTAATGTCTTCTGTAAAAGATTAGCTGTTATTTAATGGGAAATATAAATTGTTATTTAATAGGAAATATAAAAGTGCTCCATCACAGTAGTGTTTGTGTAATAGTGTAAATAGCACTAATGTCATGCCTGTCCTTTAGAAGTAGGTGTACTGTACATTGTTATGCTGATTGGATTCAGGTCTGTCACGGTCTAGTAGTCTTTCTAATACTTTTAAATATTACCTATTCTCCTTCCCTTTCTTCCTCCTTACTCCATAGGAAACGGGCCAAAACAAAACTCCCAAAACGCCTATCCAGGTCTCTGTGTGTGAATGCTAGACTTTCTGCATGATCTCACCTTTGTTTCGCCGTCTGTCAGTGCTGTCTGTTCTCCGTTCTTTTCTTTTTCCCCTCCTTTTTCCTTCTATTTTAAGCATTCCTGTGCTGTCACGTTTGTTTGTTTGTTTGTCTGTATGTTTTTTTTTTTTCCCATCACCGTCTGACTTTGTTGACTGACCCTCCCATCCCGAGTTGAGTGTTTTGTCATGATGTCTCGTCTACAGTGTGTGAATGTCATGCTCAGCATTTTTTTGCTGTGGCCTCACAGTCTTCTTTCTTGTCATCAAGGTATCAAGGCAGACGAGTGGGGAACTTTCCTTCACTGTAAAAACCAGGTACCTTTTAGCCTTGTTTTCTGTGTTAGCTGTAACCAGGTTAAATGCACATCAGCAATAATCTTTGTTTAATTTCCCAAATGTACACATTTCTGGGTATTACACATTGAAACATAGTAAAAACGAATTATTTTGTATGTTGTGCCTCATAGATATTCACAGATTTCTCAGAAATTTGTAAGGAGATAGAGTTGGAAACTGACCGTGGTACTGGAGAAAACAAGGTCAGTTAAGACCATCTTTAACCCCTGTGATTTTAAAGTATTTTTTTTTTTTACTTCCAAGAGTGAGCTTTGAATTTTCATCTCTGGTGCCTTTGTTTCTCTCTCTTGCGCACCACCTGACGTAGGGCATCAGTCCAGAGCCCATCTACCTGAAGATCTATTCCCCAAATGTCCTCAACCTCACTCTCGTAGACCTGCCAGGAATCACCAAGGTAGGCTCTTCAATAAAAAATCCCAATTCATCATTCTGACATAAATAAAACATACTTTGACCTTGCAGATAGCATCAGATTTTGAATGAGGCATTGCTGATAGATGTCTAAAAGACGCCATAATTAAATTATTTGAGACATTGCCTTTCCTTCGGTTCGACAGTGAGTGATTTTTGTGAGGAATGGGATTGTAGAGTGATGCAAGTAGGGTCCACCTCGCTCACTGCCCACTGCCCACTACGCTGTGGCTAAACTTTCTTATTAAAGGGGAACTAAACCAGAACCAAATGTTCTCGGATTTGTTTTCATTCTAATTCCCCCCTCACACCGAACAGAGTGTGCATTGTTGGAGCCAAAGACACAAAGTGAGTAAATGTCTTCTCTGCCAAGACGTTGTGTAGTTTTGTTTCTCGTTGTAGCACTGGCTTTTTTTCCTTCATTACTTCCTTTTTTCAGCCTAAGAATTTAACCAAAAGGCTGTCTACTCAGCAACTAGGCAGACTTTAGACATGGTCTAAACAAAACTGATGCCCCAAAAAAAGGAAAGCAATTTCACATCCACACCAAACTTTTAGTGTTTTAATCAATCAGGCTGAGAAATGAAAGTATTAATTTGAAATAGGTTAAATAGGTCGCGAGTTGAACATGACCGACCCAAGCCACCCCTCACATGTTTGCCACCCCAGCCTCCCGCTTCAGCCCTCCCAGTGCCTTTGTGAGGTTGTCATCAGTCACCCTTCTCCTTTCAAAAAAAAAAAAGTACCAAGAACTCTTTAGTTCCCCTTCCAAACGGTTCCTTCCCCCGCTCTCTGTGGCAGGTGCCGGTCGGTGATCAGCCCGAGGACATTGAGACGCAGGTGCAGGAGATGATCGTCAGCTTCATCTCCAACCCCAACTCCCTCATCCTGTGCGTGTCGCCCGCCAACTCCGACCTCGCCACCTCCGAGGGGCTCAAGCTGGCGCGCGAGGTCGACCCAGAAGGTGAGGAGGGTGCCCACTCCGCAGCTCTTCCTCTGCCCCCCCCCCCCCCCCCCTCGCTCCACACGCCTCTGTGCTCATTCCACACTCTGTTTGTGGGCCTCGCTCGCTCTCTCTTTTTTTCTTTTAGTTCTTTTGGGATTTAGGGAGCCTTTTGATGTTTGTTTGTTTCCTTTTTTGGCTCTGACATTTAAAAAGAACATTACAGATTTCAGGCAAGTCTGTATCTGTCATCTAGTCAGCAGTGAAATCTCACAGACAGTACTTGGGGATGCTTACATTGGATACACTGCTGAAAATATGGTAAAATATGTGAAAATAAGTATTGTGTTTTGCAGAATACTTTCTTGGTGGACTTCAGGTTTGACAAATTGTAGACAATTCCAATTAGAAACTAGCTAACGTTGGATTCCAGAACTCGGTGTGATAGATGGCAGTGTTAGTTCATATGTAAGTTGTGTATTGTTTTGTTTTGGTGATATGTTGTCTTCATTAGTGTGTGTTTGCGTGTGTGTGTCTGTGTGCTGTGTCATCTCTGAGAATATTTGAATCCTTTCTGTAAGATATTTGTTTGGTGGATTCAAATGAAGAATTCAAATGTATGTGTGCAGGCCGCAGGACTCTGCTCGTGGTCAGTAAGCTGGACCTGATGGACGCCGGTACCGACGCTTTGGAGGTGCTTCTGGGTCGAGTCATTCCCGTGCGCCTGGGGATTGTTGGAGTGGTGAACAGGTTTGTACATGTGCTGTCCAAAATTAACATTTTTGTTCTAATTCCGGAATGTATTAGTTCTGATTGTAATGCTAATTTCTAATTGTTCATTTGTCTTACAATAGAGGTCTTTTTTAAAACAAAAAGGAAAAAAAATCTGTTTCATGCTTTTCCCTTCCTATGCTATATCCCTGTGGTAATTCTGCCGGAAATTGAAAGCTTATCGACTGTTAACGTCTTTTCATGGGGGGGAATTATGTCATGTAATTTAATTCATATCTGTTGAATGGAATGAAAATTGCCTGGTCACTTGACACTTGGTATTTCAACTGGTTAATTAAATCAGTATCTCACAGCAGCTCTAACTGACATCCACCCAGAGTTGCTCTTTCTCTTGCCTCGGCTCCGGGTCTCCCAGATGAAAGAGTGGGCCCTGAATGATAAACGAGGGAGCAATCCTTCTCTTTGTTTCTCCTTGTTTCTCTCTCATTCTTTGTTTTCCTTACTCTCTCTCTCTCTCTCTCTCTCTCTCTCTATGTCTTTATCTTCCTTACTCTCTCTCTCTCTCTCTCTCTCTATGTCTTTATCTTCCTCCCTCCTCCCTCTCTGTCTGTCTGTCTGTCTCTCTCTCTCTCTTTCTCTCCCTGTCTCTGTCTCTCTCTCTCTTTCTCTCTCTGTCTCTCTCTTTCTCTCTCTGTCCCTCTCTCTCTCTCTCTTTCTCTCCCTGTCTCTCTCTCTCTCTTTCTCTCTCTGTCTCTCTCTTTCTCTCTCTGTCCCTCTCTTCCTCTCTCTCTCTCTGTCTCTCTCTCTCTCTCTCTCTCTCTCTCTCTCTCTTTCTCTCCCTGTCTCTGTCAGTAGCTGCAGCTTAGCCCCACAGTGCTGGAGGGGCAGAGCTAGAGCAGTGCAATGTTGAAGTAATTTAACCGGGCGCTTGCTCTCCACCTCTCTCCTGCCACTTTGCATTGCAAACTTAATCTGACAACCCAACACACACACACACACACACACACACCCTACCCCCTCCATCCGCCCCTCGATGGCACCCAGCTCCTCTCTCTCGGTCCCCCGTGCAGTCCTGTGTTTCGGCTCTGCTCGGTGTGGCGCGTGCTGTTTTTATTGTGGCTGGTTTCCTTTTTAGCGATCAATACGCGGCCGGGTTGCAATCAAAGGGCTGAATTCGGCGGCTGCGCGAGGTCGATGCGCGGTGGCAGTTTGTTTTGTCGGGCCGGTGATCGGGGGTGCCGCAGTGTCGCCGACACGGATTGCTCGGGAATGAACAGCTGAGAGGATGACGGGGGGATGTAGAGTACCGTGTTCAGGAGGGAGCGGAGGAGAAGTCAAGCAGCGGGCAACGACGGGAGGGTGGCAAACGAGTGAGAGAGAGGGAGAGGAAGAGAGAGAGAGAGAGAGAGAGAGAGAACAAACGAGTGAGATGAAGAGAGGTTTTGAGGAAGAAGAGTTCTCGAGATTAGATTGAGATAAGATAAGATTAGTTTTATTGATCTCATGCAGAGAGCAATTGAAGTGTGACAGCAGCTAAGACAGCAGAGACGAAGCTAGAAATTCAAGTTTTTTTTTTTCCTCAGAGAAACTGAGACATCAGATTCACTTTTCATGTTGCTGTCACATTTTTCTCCTTAATTGCCCTCCTTTCCCAACCCTCACCCTCACTCTACTCACCCCGCCCCTTTCTAACACACACACACACACACACGCACACACACACACACACACACGCAGGTAACCCATGCTTCTGCCTTGAAATGAAAAGAGTGAAGACGGTGAGTGTGTAGGAAAGTAATAGTTGTGTGTGTCTGTCTTTATCTTCCCCACCCCCACCCTAATCTCCAAACACATCCCGAATTCTAACTCCATCCACCCATTCTAATTCTGCCCACCCATTCTTATCCCCCCCATTCTTATGCCCATTCTCATTCCACCCATTCTCATTCCACGCCACCCCCCACTCCCATGGCACTGCCCCGCCACGCAGGAGCCAGCACGACCTGAACACCGGGAAGAGCCTGGCCGACTGCGGCAAGGACGAGCAGGCCTTCCTGCAGCGCCACTACCCGTCGCTGGCGTCGCGCTGCGGCTCGCGCTACCTGGCCCGCACGCTGAGCCGCCTCCTCATGCACCACATCCGCGACTGCCTGCCGGAGCTCAAGACGCGCGTGACGGTGCTCAGCTCGCAGTACCAGACGCGGCTCAGCGGCTACGGCCAGCCCGTGGAGGACCACGCCGCCACGCTGCTGCAGATCGTCACCAAGTTCGCCTCCGACTACTGCAACACCATCGAGGGCACCGCGCGCTACATCCAGACCACCGAGCTGTGAGTCCACGCACACACACACACACACACACACACACACACACACACACACACACACACACACACACACACACACACACACACACACACACACTGCAACACCATCGAGGGCACCGCGCGCTACATCCAGACCTCCGAGCTGTGAGTTTAGGCTTGAATTACACACACACACACACACACACACACACACACACACTGCAACACCATCGAGGGCACCGCGCGCTACATCCAGACCTCCGAGCTGTGAGTCCACTTACACACACACGCACACACATACACACACACTGCAACACCATTGAGGGCACGCCGCACTACATCCAGACCTCTGAGCTGTGAGTTAGGGCTTGAATTAACATATGTGTTCAGTAGGGATGCAACGGTTTTCAATAATTTATTGAACCGTTCGGTTTGGCCTGTTCGGTTCAATAGACTCACCTAAACCGCAATATTTCGGTATACGCGACATTAAACTTTTTATTTAATACAAGGTTATTGCACGCGCGTAGCCTGGGAGCGATAGCAAGGAGTGCTTAGGACCCGGGGGATGAGTTTTCTCTGACTGTTCAGCTTGCCTCTCGTCAACCTTGCAACAACCAATCAGAATTGTACTGAATTTCCCAAGACCCAATAAGCACGTTGAAATGCAAATGAAGGAGTCATGTGAGAAGAAACAAACTTTACCGGCGGCTGCACGATCATGGCGACATTCGAAGTAGCCTACGAACAAGTCAAAAAGACCGTCAGTAAACAAAGCACAGTGTGCAAGCACTGCTTCACAACGATCACCTAATAAAGGTAACACATCCAACATGTCGGCCCATTTGCGCCATCATCACCCGGCTGTAACCTTAAGTGGAGCAGCACGGAGAGCTAGTTTGCCACCGAAAACCCAACCATCCATTGCTGCAGCCTTTCGGCAACAATATTCCTATAATTCCCAAAAACACAAAGACATAACGAATGCGATTGGCGTGTTCATAGGAAAAGACATGATGCCCTGCCTATACGGTGGTTTTGGGTATGGGATTTCGCTACATGATAAATGTTCTCGATCATCGCTTCAATATCCCCTCCGGCACGCATTTCAGCAGTAAGATTCCTGAACTGTACGAAGTGTGTAAGAGAGCAGTTGAAAGTGACTTTTAAAGTTTACATTTTATGCAACCTACTTAATATTACAAAAGGGCTATATGTTCTGTAAGACAACAGGTAAGGGATAATCAACGACGCGCCGTGCGTTATAAATAAATAATGCACGTTCGAAGTGGTAATAAGGACCCGACGCCGCAGGCGGACACTTCGATAAGTGCATTATTTTCCTAGAAACGCACAGGGCGCGGAGTTGATTATCCCGCTTATACCACTGCTACTA
>NC_085001.1:8312269-8317269 GCF_963854185.1 Sardina pilchardus
ATTAAGCTTTTCCAGTTGGAGGGTACTGCATACTTTTCAGTTGGGTCGTATGTGTTTTATGTTGTCCGTGTGTGTATGTATGGACTTAACACTTACTCATTGTGTCTGCGCGTGTGTGTGTGTGTGTGTTTGTGTGTATCTTTCAGTTGTGGGGGAGCTCGTATCTGCTACATCTTCCATGAGACCTTTGGCCGCACGCTGCAGTCCATCGACCCCCTGGGGGGCCTGTCGGAACTCGATATCCTCACAGCCATACGCAATGCTACGGTAATGGCCCAGTTATCATCATGTTCCTGTGTGTGTGTGTGTGTGTGTGTGTGTGTGTGTGTGTGTACGTGTGTGTGTACGTGTGTGTGTGTGTGTACGTGTGTGTGAATGGCTCTTAATGAGTAGGTTAGAGTGGTGTTTGAGACTTGCCCATTAAACGCTGTAGTTTTGAGTGGTTGGCCTGTCTAATGAAGGTTGCTCTGGTCTGAGTTACGGCGTGAGGAAGCCGTGGCTTGGAGCTCAGCTCCCCCTGCATCAAGGCCCCATTAAACGCTTCCTGCTTGACTCATAAAATATGAACTAACCCACTCAGACGTTTGATCAGCGTCCGTCATACAGTACAGTATACTCTCACACACACACACACACACACACACACACAGACACTCACTCATACACACACTCACTCATACTCACACACACACACACACACACACACACTCATATATACACACAAACACACACACACTCATACTCACACACACACACACACACACACACACACACACACACACACACACACACACACACACAAACACAAGCCTCCACAGTGAAACACACTGACACAGAAGCGCACAGCTGAAAGATGACATTGACATTCGCTTTTGATATTCCAGAGTCAATTACCAGGTCAGATAGCAGAGCTGTGGCCTTTAGTGAAACACTTAGCCCAAATTGCTCCAGTGAACGCGCGGTCGTGGGGCTGTGATGGCAGGGCGGGAGCCTGTAGATGAGAGCACAGAGTTTGATCACCACCAGAAGGCAACTTTAGCATTTGCTTGTTTATTTTCCTCTTTTCTTGCCAAGGTGAGTGACGTGCATGGAGATGCAATTTCTTCTTTATTTATTTATTTATTTTTTGTTCTGGAAGATCTTCCTACACACACACACACACACACGCACGCACGCACAAACAACATCTCCAATTAAATTCCTCTGAGACAAACAAAGCTAGCGCGCGGCACATAAAAAAAAAAGGGTGTTTTCAAAGCGTTTCACTCATTCTGAGTGTTTTCGTTTGACACCGACTGAGGTTGTCGATTGGTAAACAGCGGCGCTGAGGCCCAGAGCATCAACATTTAGTGGGGCGTGCACTGCTGATCACATGGACCACTGTGGCTGCCAGACACAACGCTTCCCCCCCCCCCCCCCGCCTGTCTATCCGTCTCCCTGTGTGTGTGAGGACAGAGGAGAGGCCCCAGGCTGTTATTGAGCATGAAACGCTCTATCATGCTGTGTGTGTGTGTGTGTGTGTGTGTGTGGGGGGGGGGGGGGGGGGGGGGGTGTGTGTGTGTGTGTGTGTGTGTGTGTGTGTGTGTGTGTGTGTTACTGTGTTTGTTGTTCTGGTGGTGTCTCTCATGGTACACTGTGACACATGAATGGGTGGTTATGTACTAACCCTGTGTGTGTGTGTGTGTGTGTGTGTGTGTGTGTGTGTGTGTGTTACTGTGTTTGTTGCTCTGGTGGTGTCTCTCATGGTACACTGTGACACATGAATGGGTGGTTATGTACTAACCCTGTGTGTGTGTGTGTGTGTGTGTGTGTGTGTGTGTGTGTGTGTGTTACTGTGTTTGTTGCTCTGGTGGTGTCTCTCATGGTACACTGTGACACATGAATGGGTGGTTATGTACTAACCCTGTGTGTGTGTGTGTGTGTGTGTGTGTGTGTGTGTGTGTGTGTGTGTGTGTGTTACTGTGTTTGTTGTTCTGGTGCTCTGGTGGTGTCTCTCATGGTACACTGTGACACATGAATGGGTGGTTATGTGCTAACCCTGTGTGTGTGTGTGTGTGTGTGTGTGTGTGTGTGCTGCAGGGGCCCCGTCCAGCACTGTTTGTGCCGGAGGTGTCGTTTGAGCTGCTGGTGAAGAAGCAGATTAAGCGTCTGGAGGAGCCCAGCCTGCGCTGTGTGGAGCTGGTGCACGAGGAGATGCAGAGGATCATCCAGCACTGCTCCTCATTCAGCACTCAGGTAACCACACACACACACACACACACACACACACACACACACACACACACACACACACACACACCCCTCATACAGCACTGCTCCTCATTCAGCACTCAGGTAACAACACACACACACACACACACACACACACACACACACACACACACACACACACACACACACACACACACACACACACACACACACACACACACCCCTCATACAGCACTGCTCCTCATTCAGCACTCAGGTAACCACACACACACACACACACACACACACACCTCATACCGTCTGGAGGAGCCCAGCCTGCGCTGTGTGGAGCTGGTGCACGAGGAGATGCAGAGGATCATCCAGCACTGCTCCTCATTCAGCACTCAGGTGACACACACACACACGCACGCACACACACACACACCCCTCATACAGCACTGCTCCTCATTCAGCACTCAGGTAACCACACACACGCACGCACGCGCGCGCACACACCTCATACAGCACTGCTCCTCATTCAGCACTCAGGTAACAACACACACACACACACACACACACACACACACACACACACACACACCTCATCCAGCACTGCTCCTCGTTCAGCACTCAGGTAACAACACACACACACACACACACACACACACACACACACACACACACACACACACACACACACACACACACACACACACACACACACACACACACACACACACACACACACACACACACACACACACATTATCCAGAAATGCTCCTCTTTGAGCATACAGGTCTGGCCATCACACACAAATGCACTGCTCCTCTTTTAGCACACAGGTGCAGCTATCACTCACACACACACACACACACGCACACACGCACACACACACACCCCCTCACACTCACACACTCAAAAACGGAACAATGGCACACGTAATACCACATTCTGAAATACCACTCCTGTAACATAAAGATTTAAAACACATTCTTCAGATGCCACACAGATCTTCCCAGTGCTCTCCAACTAACTACATATCACACACCCGCCCTGAATGCAGAATGAGGGGAGTGTTTGTGGAGCTGGTCTCCAGGTAGCAGAATGTAATAGAAAAGTTACTCCAACATCTGCTACTGTTCTGAGAGCTGTGAAAGAACAAAGAAAAAAACACACACAACATCCAATTCACCCTGAACCAATTCTTCATGGACTGCTTGTGGTGCATGGAACTGTTGAGTGCATTCTAAACAGGTTCACCTGCAATTACTCTCCACATGTGGCACAGTGACTGTGTAACGCTGCTCAGCGGTCAACAACTGTTTAGAGCAGTGGTTCTCAAACCTTTTACAATGACTACCATCCACCTCAGAGAACAATTGGCTCTCATAGCACCACCTTTATGACCAGCATGAAAATACAGTAGCGTACGGCAATTCAAATATATATATTTTTTTTTTTTCCAAGACAGATACAGTAAAAATCTTGTTAAAATGTAACGATTTTTCATTATATATTTTTATAGCATTTAAAGTGATCATTTTGACCTCATGAAATAAAACATTTGAGACTCCCAGAGTACCACAACAGAGATTCCACGTATCACCAGTGGTACCCGTACCACAGTTTGAGAACCACTGGCTTAGAAGCACTGTGTTGGAGGTTTGTTGTGTTGTTTTAGTCTAAATCATCCAAAAATGACCTACTGTAGCAACAAAAACTGATTACATGCTACGGTCTTGGCAGCACAATGTCCAGAACACCTACATGCTGTACACCTGTACACCTGTACACCTGTATGCTCCTTGTTGTCCAGCTAGCCACTGGAGTTGGTATGCAGCTAGTGCCAGACTACTGTATACCGTAAATTCCCGACTCTTAGCCGTGGCTTATACATTGATTTTGCAAAATTTCTTCAGCTATGAGGTTAATACAGGGAGGCAGTTTATATGGTGTTAGTATGGTTTTGTTTCTTTTAACTTGCATAAAACGCTGTCCTGCGGCTTAAACACAATGCGGCTTATATGCGGGAAATTACTGTATCTCCTTGTGTGGTGCACCATGTGTGGCAGCTCTATTCAATTCAAGTGCCGTGTGACGTGAGTTCAAAACCCCTCAAAGCCTACAGCATTTCACACATCTCCTTTCAGACATGCCAAACACGTCTACAAACACAGGCCACAACTTCACCGAACATCTCAAATGTGGTATGGGTGTGTTTTATAGGCCTACTCATCTATTTGATGGGGGCAAAAACAAGACATCCAGATTCCGTAGCCTGACATCAGCATTAAAAAGGGAGTGCTGGTGCTCACCAAAGACATGAACGCCAGACAGCACCACTCGATTGTTCTGCTATAGCTAGAGCTAGAGCTGGGAGCTGGGCAATGCCTCTAAGCCACAGACACACAGACAGTGGCCATCTGTATTTTGTGTGTCCTCTTATTGCGCGTGAGCAGTCCTGTTTTGCCCTCGGCGCTTTGTTTTGGGTTGTTTTTTTACCGACTTGGAGGTTGAGGCGTGTACTGCGAGTGTTTGCGTTGTGACGCAAATCGATAACATTATTGATGAATATGCCGCTGGTATACAGTATAAGCTAAAATGCCTCTACCAGCCAGGTGGTACATGGCAGCACTTCAGAAGACATATTTGAAAAAGGAGAAACCTGAATATGTGAATCTGTAATTGTTTTGGTCTTTAGCTTAGTGGTTTTGATTGACAGACATGAAATATGAAACACTGTGCGTAGCAACACACACACACACACACACACACACACACACACACACACACACACACACACACACAC
>NC_085001.1:8319769-8339769 GCF_963854185.1 Sardina pilchardus
GTTTCTCTTTTCCCTGAAATATCCTGTCTCAGCCTGTTTTCTTCTCTCTCCCTCCCTCTCCTCCTCTGTCTTTCATCTTCTCCTTTTCTCTCTCTGTCCTTCTGTTTAACTGAAATTCTCACCCTCTTTTGCTCTCTTTCTCACCATTTCACTCCCTTTCCCACTCCCTCTCTCTCTCGCTACCCCTCTATCTCTCCCTCTCCTCTTCCATCTCTCTCTCTCCTCTCTCTCTCTCTTTCTCCCTCTCCCTGTCTCTCCCTCCCTCTCTCTCTCCATCTCTTTCCTCTCATCCTATTCTCTCTCTCTATCTCTTCCTCCCTCTCTCTCCATCTCTGTCTTTCCTCTCATCGTATTCTCTCTCTATCTCTTCCACTCTCTCTCTCTCTCTCCATCTCTGTCATTCTTCTCACCCTTCTCATCTCTCTCTCTCTCTCCTTCCTGCGTGTCAGACGGAGCCGATGGATGGGGGGAAGCGCTGGAAGAATGAGAAGGAGGAGAAGGCCCCAGCCTCTGCCTTCAGCAGCCCCAGCAGAGCTGTCAACCTGCTGGACACGGTGAGCTGAGGGCCCTGCCTGCACCACCACCACCACCACAAACCACCACCACAGACCCAACACCCACACACATGCCGACACTGTTACAACATCACTGTCCCTTTACTGGGACACGTCAATTCAACACCCAATCATCATCACATACGCTGACCGACGCTGTTAGAACATCACTGGAACAAATCAAACTGATGATGTTAAAATATCGCTGGAACAAGTCAATTCAACACCCAAACATCATATACACTGATGCTGTTACGTAAAATATCTCTGGAACAAGTCAATTCAACACACAAACATCATATACACTGACGCTGTTATGTAAAACATCACTGTGCACTCTCCAGTGAATTTATTGCTTCCTATTATCCCATAAGCCAGCCTGATACCATGCTCAAAGTGGGAACTTTGAAGTGAAACACTGATAGGGCAGTTGTTGAAGGTAAACGGATTTAAATTTGGAGGTGAATCTCTCAACACAATCCTCCGCATTCAGCAGCTCCATCAAAGCTGGCAACCCACCAGACAGACACCATGCACGGAGGGTTCAGGCTACAGTTGTGAAACGTTGATAGGACAACTCTGCCCACCGAAAAAAATCTGTTCCGTTTTTTTATTACATTCCAAAATTAGGTGCAGTAAAGGTTTTTTTTCCCCTCCTCAGCACATAACTGTTATCGTAATGGTATAAGATAATTTTTTGAAAGATGTTTCTTATTTCTGAAACACTCTCTTCATCATTGCTGTTGCTCAGTCGTGCTTGTTATTTTCAGCTAACCGCAAAAGAACGGTTGCTGCTAACTTATTACCGCCATAGCAGCTGTTAGAAGAGGGATTTTGTGCGAGTGCAAAACACCCAAGAGTGGAGAGAGAGAGAGAGAGAGAGATAGAGATAGAGAGAGAGATAGAGATAGAGAGAGAGAGAGAGATAGAGAGAGAGAGAGAGAGAGGGGTATGGGAATGTGAATTGGACTCAAGTTGGCTGCAGCAGGAATGAATTGCATGAAGCGAAGAGGAGGAGTGTGAAAAATTGATTGAGAAATATCTAGGCACAGTGGAGCAACAGGCCTGGGGTGGGTACGGAGGTTGGGGAGGCTGGGCTTGAGGGAGGGGATGGGCTAGATTGGATGAGACCGGGTTCTGGATTAATGTTCCTCTTTATGCTTCTTGTTTGTCCTCCTAATTGTGTTTATTTGTTTCTAGGCTAATTTTATGCTCATTTTGAGAACACAGTAATTTAATGAAATGGTGATTTGAAAAGTGAGCTGCAGCACATAGCCATCGGTGTTGCATATGACCGCATGTGACTGGGTTGTGTTATTGTGTTAGTCATGACTGATGACTGTGTGTGTGTGTGTGTGTGTGTGTGTGTGTGTGTGTGTGTGTGTGTGTGTGTGTGTGTGTGTGTGTGTGTGTGTGTGTGTGTGTGTGTGTGTGTGTGTGTGTGTGTGTGTGTGTGTGTGTGTGTGTGTGTGTGTGTGTGTGTGTGTTGCAGGCTGTGCCCATCACACGTAAGCTGACCTCTCGAGAGCAGCGCGACTGCGAGGTCATCCAGAGGCTCATCAAGTGTTACTTCCTCATCGTCCGCAAGAACATCCAGGACAGGTCAGTGCTAATGGCTCTGGCACAGTCACGCTGGAGATGCCACAACTCTACACATGACCTCACACATCAGCTGACCATTAACAAGGTCCAGAGTCACTACTGAGAGAAACACATTAGCCACCATTCTATGACATTTCTTTATTAGTTAGCAAGCCCACAGCATGCCAAAGTAAAGCAAATCAAATATTATCCTAGCAACGGCCTATCAACCATCGTAATAACCCTAGCAACAACCTAGCAACCACCTCTATAATGTCAATGTAACAACCAGCATACTGTAGCAACCAACATCATTACCCTAGCAACACCCTAGCTATCATCCCAATGACCCTAGCAACGCTGTCAACCATCTTAATTACCCAATTTATGTGTTTTGGCTTATTCAATGTTGCGTTAATGCGGATAACTTTTGATCCATGTGCCCGATTTTCAAAAATTGAGGTACTGTTGTGATCCTTTTGGCGATCTGCACCTGATCACTCGGAAATGCAATTCTAGTTCATAATATTTTCCATTCATATTCTATTGTTTTATACTTATTCTATATTATTTTAGATATTTATGATTTAATCAATAATATAATATAATATAATTGTTTGTTGAGGACACAGATAGACCTTGTTCATTCTTGATGGAAGGCATTCATGATCCTCCATGTTGTACAGTTGTTGGCTGTTATGTCACATATGTGGTAATGGCAGGATAGCAGGTGGTGATCGCAAGAGGAGAAGGAAGCAGGAAGTCCCTGTATAAACCAAAACTGTGTTTGGAACCACAGTGTAAAGGTTAGAAATGAAAACATGTGCAAAGACTGAACTGTGCGGCACTGAATTGTGGAGTTAGACCATGAAACAGGGCATCATCATTTTCAGTTTTAGTGGTCTTAATTATGCGTTGATGATGCAATAATTTACCCATGTAGCACAACGTCTCCCTTTTAAGAGTTGAGTCAGTGGGTGGATAAACCCCAAAAAACAAAAAGTACCATGTACTCCTTCTGCCTTGAACACAGATACTATCACTAATTAGCTGATTAACCGCAGAAGAGTTGTGCTACTTACAGTAGGTTCAGCCTGTTTAGAGAATGGTTGGAGTTGCAGTCAGTAGGGTCCTCCCCCACACAGTTTGAGAGCAGAATATACCAGTCTCATGATGTTGAGCCCTAATTGTACATACTTTTTGATGTTTTATTCATTCTGAGCACTTAGTGACCTTTTCTGTGATGCGACTCTCAAAGCACATCTTTATTTTAGGATTGCACCAAATAGTCCGCTGACAAAAGCATCTCAACTGGGCACAATGACAATTTATTGACTGAGAGATGGCTTTTGGGAGACCTATGATAGCCCAAACAGCAAAACAACAAAAACATTTCAAAATAATAATACAATTTGAGCACTGGTGTCATTTAAGTGGAAGATAGTAAAAAAAATCAAATAAACCGACCCTCGACAGCTAACATTGAACAGAGCAAAACAAGTCACACAGAAATAACCATTCGCAGCCACTCTGTGGCCTGTTGCCGTGCGTGTGCGGGAGTAAGAGCGTGAGCAGACGAGCTGTAGACGGAGCTTTTCCATTTTTTACTTTTGGATCAGCGCCTGGCCAGTCGACGGTTGACATGGCAAAGGGCTGGGTGTCAAACAAGCCATCACTGCTGGCGGGCAAAGGTGGACTTCAGAGCTCGGAGCTCCCTGGCAGACAGTGCCCGCGGGCAATTATGGCATCAGCAGCTCCCCGAGAACAGACAATAACAAGCCAACACACACGCCTGACAGAGGCGCGAGAACACACGACGATACAAACATTTAGGACCCTCTCTCGCACAAACATAGTTATGTTCGCTCCCGCAACAGATCATTCAGAATGCTAACACGGAACGGCGAAAGCTTACTCCTGAATTTTTCAAGACATAAATAATTCAACACTGTCAATGTGGTTTGATCTTAAGCACAGTGATCATTGTGCTGACAGAACTGTGTAGTTACTGATACTGAGTATGTGCTTAAAGAGGCGCCTGGATGGTTGCCTGAAGATTTCACAACAAGAGTACATTATAGAACTATCATCCAACACACGCAGGAAAAAAGGTCACCGTAATGTTTTGACATTAGAGGCAGGTATCGCCTCGTACACCCGTGGTTATGGAGTACACGCTCAGTTCACCAAATCCTCCCCAAAAGTGCTGTCGTACGCACTCCTCTCGTTCCCCCTCGTCTTCATCACTCCTCTCATTCCCCCTCGTCTTCATCACTCCTCTCGTTCCCCTCGTCTTCATCACTCCTCTCGTTCCCCTCGTCTTCATCACTCCTCCTGACTCGGGCCACTTTCCGGTTGATAAGTTTCATTAATCTGCTTCATTAACATTCTCCGAGAGCACAGTGACTGAGGAGGAGTGATCTTTGTTTCTTCCCAGCCTGCTCTTGTGTCCTCACGGAGAGGGTGAGACCAGCACAGTGTTGCTAATAGCGCTAGCAATATCAGCACACCATGGGCAAGCAGACGGTGTTATTATACGTGTTAGACTCAGGGGGGGAATCCCAGAGGTAACTACTGGTTTGAGGACCATTGTCATTAGGGTGTCATACAGCTAATGTGATGTGTGTGTGTGTGTGTGTGTGTGTGTGTGCTCGCATGTGTGTGTGTGTGTGTGTGTGTGTAGCGTGCCAAAGACGGTCATGCACTTCCTGGTGAACCATGTGAAGGAGCGTCTGCAGAGCGAGCTGGTGGGCCAGCTGTACAAGCTGCCTCTGCTGCAGAACCTGCTCATTGAGTCTCAGGACACGGCACAGCAGAGGACCGAGGTGGCGCAGATGCTGGAGGTACACTTCTCTTTTTGATATGTGTGTGTGTGTCTGTGTGTGTGTGTGTGTGTCTCACATCTGTAAGTATGGGAGAGACAGAGAGAGGAAATGTCTGTCAATGTGAATTTCTAAAGTACTGTGTGTGCGTGTGTGTGTGTGTGTGTGTGTGTGTGTGTGTGTGTGTGTGTGTGTGTGTTTAGGGATTTACTGTAGCTCTCACATCTGTAAGGGTATGAGAGAGAGAGAAACTGTCTGTTGCTGAATTTCTGAAGTACTTTGTGTACTTCAGAAAAGTGAAGACAAATGTGTGTGTGTGTGTGTGTGTGTGTGTGTGTGTGTGTGTGTGTGTGTGTGTGTGTGTGTGTGTGTGTGTGTGTGTGTGTGTGTGTGTGTGTGTGTGTGTGTGTGTGTGTGTGTGTGTGTGTGTGTGTGTGTGTGTGTGTGTGTGTGTGTGTGAGAGAGAGAGTGGGAGTGAATCTATCTGTGTGTGTGTGTGTGTGTGTGTGTGTGTGTGTGAGAGACTAACTGTCTGTTTCGGCTGATGTGTCTCTGTATGTCAGGCTGTGATTACGCAAGTCTGTATGGCCATGAAAGTGGAGCTGAAATGCTTTCATTTCCGTGTAGCCGAGTGAATTAGCACTGCGTTGTCCTTGGATGTTCTGTACTGCTCACCGCTTGTTACGATGTCCTCTCTCCATTGTGCCAGCACTGAATAGACTTAACTGTGCGTTATGCAATCTTCCTTCTCACCTTCCTCCTCTCTTCTCTCCCTCTCCTTCTCTTTGTCATGTTTTCCGTTCTCTCAGGCCCTCCAGAAAGCCAGCAACATCATCTCAGAGATAAGAGAGACTCACCTGTGGTAGTCAAACAAACAGCCTGTCCTAGATGATGTGTTTACACATGCAGATGTGTGTGTGTGTGTGTGTGTGTGTGTGTGTGTGTGTGAGTGTGAGTGTGTGTGGGTACGGTGTGCATGTATATATTGGAACGCAGTCATCACTGGACATACAACAGCCTTCGTTGGACCAGCAGCTGCGCACATCTCACCATGGACCAGTGGTCAGTGAAATCAGGAGCCTTTGAAGTTTTCACTTTACTTTGAAAATGAACTTGGACTAGTACACAAACGCACACATTGACACACACACACACACACACACGCCCACACATACACACACACACACTCCAGTAAGCTGAAGCAATGAGTGGTCGGTTGGAAGGGTGGGGTGGGGTGGGGTGGGGTGGGGTGTGGTGGGGACCACAGAGGCATTGATAGAGCCGGCCAAGCCAAAGCCTCCCCGCTCTATCAGCGACTCAGCAACGCCTAAGTTCTAGACCAAGGGTGCATTTAATTCCTTCCACACAAATGGAAATGTTAACGTGAAAGTAATGACGAAAGACCGCAGAACACAAGGTAATGTCACGCTTGGCCGTCTCCGTCCGAGCCCCGGTATAACTCTCTCTGTCCACCGCCGTGAGATTCAGCACACTCAGCCAGCCGCAGCAGAACAAAAGTCTCGGAGAGTCCATTATCCGCGGACTGGATCAGCATTATTTCCTTTATGTAACAGTCCAGTCATTAGATTGCACTTGTAAATATAAGACCTAACGTCGTGTCAAATATATTGATAAAAGTTAGTAAGGAGTGTTCGAAAGTCCTGAAGTTCTCACTTCAGTTTTTTTTGTGGCCGTACGAGCGTGTGCGTGTGTGTATGTGTGTGTGTGCGACTGTGCGTGTCATTGATTAAATGTCTATTTATGGGAGACTGGTTAATAGAATATTGTATGCTGGGGGAGCGGTGTGCAGCTATTTTGGTCTGGGCGCATTTTCTGGATGAAGGGAGCGTAATGAGGATAGTCAGTCATCATTAGTGCATCTCAGTCGGGCCTCGGGGACCTAACAGAGTTCACGAAGGTGTATGTGTGTGTGTGGGGGGATGGATGGGGTGGGGGGGGGGGGGGGGGGGGATGGGTGTGTAGGTGTGTCGAGATGACCAAATGCGGCCAGAGGATCTGACAGCAAGGAGAGAAATGCCACGCGTGCATAGCTTAATTGGTCCGTGGGAACTGGGAAGGGCGCCAAAGAGACACAGTTCAGAACAGCCTACAGAAGAATTCACTGTACTGTACACGCGTCTGCTCGGTTTCGGATTGAAATGGGGGAAAAGTCTTCCTCCGACGAAGAGCCCATGTTTCGATGACTTTTAGCAACAGCATAGGGGTTGTAGTGATCTTAACAACGACGTTGTCTATGGAGGATGTGTGTGTAAACGGGTTTACGTCTTTAGTTAAAACGAGGTTGCGATCATGTTACAGAGCCGCTTCTCACTCTTCAAGTGTGAAGCGAAATGTTTAGTGTGAGTCATTCGCTGAGGGGTCTGGTTTGAGGTCCCTCGTAGCTGCCATAAATATATATATCTATCTATCTAAAAGACAAAGAGTTTTGTTTGTTTCCTTCTGCATGTGGTGTTAGTCTGTGTTTACGTGTGAGAGGGCAGAACTTGCTTTCAGTGGTTTTCGGTTACAGCTCCGCTTGTTTATCGTGAGGGCGCCCTCGCTGGAGGCTTTAAGGGGATTGGTAGTCTGGCGGGGAGTCTGGAAGTCTGGGCTGGAGTTCTCCGTCGAGCAGACCCCACAGACCTCGCAGAACAGACGCAGGTCACTCCCTCCTCTCAGGGTTGCCCTTCTGCTCTGACCCATCCGGTCTTTCTTTTGTGTGTGTGTGTGTGTGTGTGTGTGTGTGTGTGTGTGTGTGAGAGAAAGAAAGAAAGAAAGAGAGAGAGAGCCAGAGAAATCTTGGTTGTGCATGTTTAGTGGAGCGGTCCTATTTAAATCTCTCAATGTGAGGTTATAATGTTGCGCCTCAGCCTTGTCCATCATTCGTGATCCCCAAGTGGTTGTGTGGTTGTGTGGTTGTGTGTGTGTGTGTGTGTGTGTGTGTGTGTGTGTGTGTGTGTGTATGTGATGCTTGCCGACGCACTGGATCCAGGGAGGTGACTCTCGTCCCCCTTCTGTGACACACCATCCTGAATCATGCATATACTGCACTCTTCCCCCCCGCCCCAGAGCCTGTCCCAGGGAACGGGGTTTGTTGATGTGTGTGGTGCTGCTGCCGACACTGGTTGGTTTGTTTGTGAAAGGCTATGGGGAAATAAGACGATGAAAACAACAACAACAAGCGCTGCCTCGTGCAGAGGGCATAAAGAGGACAGTCTGCAAACAACATGGGACTTAAGTCTTTTTGAAATTGTGTGTGTGTGCATGCGTGTGCGTGCGTGCGTATATGTATGTGTGTGTGTGTGTGTGTGTGCGTGTGTCTATGCGTCTGTACCTGTGTGCTTGAGTGGAAGAGAGTATGAGTGGTGTGTTTTGTATTACTCTGAATGATATTTTACATATACAATTGCCTGAAAGTTCTTGCCTGCCAATATTTTTTTTTTCTCATTTGTTTGTCATACATGTCAGTGTCACGTCTGCTGTAGAGAGAAAATAAACAAGTCTAATGTGAACAGCATCTCTTGGTCTTCTTTGATTCCTGCCGCTTAAATGCATGGGAGCACCAATAAAGAACAAGCCCGTTCTTTTCAAGTCCCTGTGATGTTTGTCTTACTCATTTGAAGTCTCATCATGCAATTAATTCCCAATTATTTTTCACTAGACTAATGCCCATGTTGTCTTCTGTTGAGGTTTTTTCCCCCACTTTCTTTTCATGTTTCAGATAGTGGAACTAGAATGCTATGTTAAGAGTGTGCAGTGCTCACAATGGTTCACCTACCCATTGTATAAACCCAGTTGCACAATAACGGCTTGCAAGGACATTGTACAAAGGAACAGTGTGCTGAAAATCAGCCCATGGGCTTCAAACTCGCTCGCTTCAACTGCATACACAAGACATTCACTCTCATTTCTTACGCCAAACTCTTATTCTCAGTCAAAGCATATAGTATGATAACGCAACTCTTAAGGTGAATCACCAGTGGACAAATTTCTTGATCAGATTATCAGAAGCGCTGATAAGATTATGTCTTTTGCTTCCAAGCAAGACATGAAAGGAATCACCTTATGATGGTTCTTCAAAGAACACAGGTCCTTTGAGATAGAACCAGAGCCTTGACACTAATCACCTGTAAAGTACCTTAGCTATCAGAGGCTGGATCTGATAAAAACACCCAGTACTGAAAATGAGACGTCCAACTCTCTCTCCAACCTTTCCTCACCTCTCTTTTTTATCCTCCCTCTCTCTCTCTCTCTCACACACACACACACACAAACACTCTTTTTATCCACTCTCTCACACACACTTTTTTCATCCTCTCTCTCTCACACACACACACACACACACTCCCTTTTATTCTCTCTCTCTCACACACACACACATTTTTCCCATCCTCTCTCACACACACACTATTTATCCTCTCTCCCTCACACACACACACTTTTTTATCCTCTCTCTCTCTCCCTCTCCCACACACACACCCTCTCTCCTTTTCTACATTCTTCCTCCTCATTCTCTCTCTCGATCCCCTCTCACACACCCTTCTGTCACCTCTCTCCCTTTTTTGTCCCCTCTCTCTCTCACACACACACACTTTTCCTTTTTCTTCATTCTCTCTTTTTCTCTTTCACACACACACATGCCCTCTCTCCCCCCTCCTCACACCCCCCCACACACACACACATCTTACCTTTTTCTTCATTCTCTCTCTTTCTCTCCCTCACACACACACACATACCCTCTCTCTCCCCTCCTCACACACACACACAGCCTTTCCCTCTCTTTGTTCTTGGTCTCATTTCTCTCCCTCCCTCAGACGCTGACAGCATCCCCGCGCAGTATGCAGCGGCACGACTTCCCACGGCGCCGGCAATTAATCACACCTGACTCGCACGACATCAGCTACAGCAAAGCTGCTTCTGTGGAAATGTAATTACAGCTCGCAAAACAAATATGCAACCGAGCCGCCACGCATTATGATAAGCGCCGCCTTTGAAAAAGGGGGGGGTGGGGGGGGGAGACGAGGTGTGAAGCGCTTTGAACTTTTAAACGCGGGGTGATCAGACATGGGACACTCGTTGACTTGCGCCGATCGCCTTTAGATGACCAAGAAGTGGCTTATCCGCTCGAGCGGTGGGGGGTAATGCCTCCAGAGTCACCAGAGACAGGACAGTGCTGGTGCGATGGCTGGCTCTCTCTCTGTGTTGCTGGATTCCCCCACGAGTATTGAGAGGTCTGTGAAGTGCTTGAAGTTTGAGGACTTGAAGTTTAAGGACTTGGAAGTCAGTGAAGCACTGAAAAGTGCTTGAATTTTGTGTCAAATGCTGCATTCAACTGTAATGAGTTGTCAAGGGGCCTGTCTGCAGGCTGAGCTACAGTAGTTCCATTGCTCAGACCCAGTCACCAAGAGGCATTGATTTGCACAGGGTATGCTGTTATTTGTAAATTTCACTGTTGAGTGGAACACAAAGTAACACAGAAAAGTAATACACTTAACAGAACGAAGCTTAAGGGTGTTTGAAATGTGATGTAGCTGAAATTGATCGAACCTTGGAATTAACAGTAGGCCTACAAACCATTATTGCCAGTGTAAGAGAGAAATATGCTCGCTATTTTGGTACCCGACGGTGTACCTGAACGCAGCACAAAAAAGCACCAAATCCCCATTAAATGAATCCAGGAGGTGTTCTGCCATAGTGTGGTAATCTCTCCAGTGGATGTTTTCTTCTTTTTTTTCCCTTCACGAAGCCTCCACAGGATGCAGCAGCTCCCCGCAGAATTCCCTCGATGCTTACCAAGCGCTTTCCCAGCTGGAGAATGAGAGCTTCCAAGCTGCCTACTGTATGTCTCCCATGGGAGATCACCCTCTGTAGGGCACATCAAAGGTATAAAGTTCTCATGAGGAGAATTGCAAAAAGGGTTTCTGCTGCAACCCTGAGAGTCCGAAAAAGGGCTCTGGAGGCCGAGCTTGGACTTCAAACACAAGGCAGACAGGCAGGCCCCATCATCAGTGAGTGGCATTCTGGCTCGCTGGAGCCATGGAGTCCATCCAGATTTGTTAGTCTTTGGCCCCCTTTTCTGCTATTTGTACACTTTTTTCCACCCCTTAAAGAAGTATGAGGCCAGTCCCCTCAAACAAAGCAGGCACATTGATTTTAATCTGCTAATTGTAAGCTCCACGCCAACTCAAATCTGGCTTCAATAGGTCAAAGCCGGGCTTTTTCTTTCTACCGGCACAGAATCCAGAAACAGCCAGGAAGCAATCTCATTCAAATTGTCAGCCATTGTTAAGGACATCGACCTGAAACCAGCTGGTAGTGAAAGACAAGTAAATCAAACCTTAGAGAAGAGGAAATCAGGTCGGAGGAACTTTCTATCAGATGTTGCCTCGCAGGATTTGCTTTGCACACACTCCCCTTCCCCAGTTGGCACATAATTAAAGCCTCAGTTGCCACCGTCACAGGAACAAGAGTCTGTATGAGCGAGCCAGCACAAAATGGAAAGTTAGATAAGCTAATGTTTAATGGCCTGCTGTGCAGTAAGTACCATGACATGAATGGATGTCTTTTTAATGTTTCATATATTCACATTGTTTCATATTTCATGGTGGGATCTGATTGGGGTGCTGAGCTGTGTGGAGAGAGACATGCTGTATACACCCCCTCCTCCCCGGTTTTTGTTTGTTCACTGTGATTCAGCGCAGCGTATGAATAAACATATCAATTACTGTCCGATGGGAGTAGAGCATGAACAGCTGGGAAGCACTTCAGCTGGGCATGCGTTTGTCCCTCCTACCTCCCTGTCTATGGTCATTTCACCCTTCAGGCCTGTTTCCATCTTACTCATCTGCCAATATTCATTCCAGGTTTGAGTGGGGAATGAATGCTGATGGGTGTTTTTTCATCTGTTCATAGCCATGGACCAAACCTTCCCCCTTTGATACATCATACACAATCAGGGTGATGCTGGCATAGCAAAAGAAAAGACTTTTAAGCCACACTCCAAGTGGAAAATTACCCCAATTTCTCACCTACCGCACACGCGTTATCGAGGGCAGGGCTCTGTCAGTGGAGCGAAGATTTAGGTTGATTTCGGTGGATCTCGGTATATGGCGGGGGCGGGAGAAGAAGAGGGGGAGAGAGAGAAAAAAAAAACTCAGCATTTTCTTTGCCCTCCTCATCATCCTTTCATGTGGTGGGTACTTTTATCCTCGGCGTCTCCCAGACGTACCGGCTCACTCATGCAGCAGACACACTCTCTCAGCAGTCAGCCTTTTAGTGGCAGCCACAGTTTTTTTTCTCGGTCCCTTACAGCACAGCGTGTCAAACATTATTTTCGAGATCCAGTGGTTGTGAAGGCGCAGGCTTGCCGCTGTGCAGGGGAATGGGGCCTGAGCTCACATTATTTCATCATCAGGTTCGGTCGGGAGATATATAAAACAACTAAACAGAATTGACGGCCGACATTTGTAGCCATGTATTATGCTGTTTGTTCTCCGTTGTTAGCTTTCCATCTTGATGAAAGAGATGCGTAATTTAATTTACATACAGCTGAGATAGACTTCCTGTTTCCTGAAATGTAATCTGGTGAGTCCATTAAATAAGCATTAGACATTGATCACATCATTATAACTGTTAATAGCTTAGAGTTGGTCTTGGCAAAATGGCAAACCAAAAGCCTATGGATTGGTAATGGAGGATTGGCTCACACATTCATAGGCTACACCAACTGTAATTTCCTACGCTGAATGCCAATGTGACATCAATAAAATACAAAAGGGTTCCACAAATAAATATCCGACGCCATTTTGCCACTAAAAAGCTGTAGCTGTGACTACATTTCCACAGTCCTCTTGGCACATTAGTGTGTTTTGACATTTCCCATCTACAGCTGTTTGCTGTGCAGGTGGGCAGAGGTACAGTACACAATGCCAGCACAATGGCCTGCGTAGTGTATGCCAACTAACATAGGCCTACTGTGTGGGTTACAGGAGCCATTTAGCCACCTCCACTCTCTAGTATTTATAGCCTACCATTATAGCACCATATGAAGATTCTAATCAATTTACCGTTCATGAATCATGTGTGAGTTTATGTGATGAGAAACATAGATGCTCTCCTTTACTTTACAACATCACTGGATAATAGTATAATAAGAACTAGAGGCTAGTGGTTAAAAAAAATTCAATAATATGCCCCACAAACTGTCCTTTATAACACACATAATAAGTTATTCAGTGGCTGAAGGCTTAATTTGATTATTATTTATTGCCATTGAATGCTTTTTTATTAGTTTGGTCTTAAAAGGTCTTCTCTGTGTTGCTATAGAGAGTGGGACCTCAGTGGAGGGGGCAGAGACTGAGTGTATGTGACATCGACCCTTTCAACTCTCATAGATACTCAAAACCATACACCACAAACCTGGTCTAAATACCTTTTTTTTTACCAAATACTGCTTTTTTTATGTGTCTGGATGCTGCTACATGTGTTTGTGTATGCTGCTGAGTACACAAACACATGTAGCAGCACGTGTGTGTGTGTGTGTGTGTGTAATGCATTGTTTTTCTGTGTGTGTATTAAGTGTACTATGTGTGCGCTTCTGTGTGTGTCTGTGTGCTGAATGATTTGTATGTATGTGTCTGTATGCGCTGAATGCAGTGTGTGTGTGTGTGTGTGTGTGTGTGTAATGCATTGTTTTTCTGTGTGTGTATTAAGTGTACTATGTGTGCGCTTCTGTGTGTGTCTGTGTGCTGAATGATTTGTATGTATGTGTCTGTATGCGCTGAATGCAGTGTGTGTGTGTGTGTGTGTGTGTGTGTGTGTGTGTGTGTGTGTGTGTGTGTGTGTGTGTGTGTGTGTGTGTGTGTGTGTGTGTGTGTGTGTGTGTGTGTGTGTGTGTGTGTGTGGCGTCAGGGAGGGTGCGAAGCGGTCATGCGATCCTTGGCAAATTGGCCGTGTTTGACTTGAATATAGACAGTTCAATTATAGCCGGGGTATAGCAGTTAAATAAATCTTTTAAGCTGCACCATAGCTTAATAGATAACCTTCACCCTTCAAATCCCCACACTAATTCACCCTGGCATTGCCACTGAATATGTAAAGACCTGGTGAAGACATACACCTCTTCATCAGGCTGTTTCCCTTTAACCTACCAGAGACAAATACAAAATAATAGTGTGTGTATGTGTGTATGTGTGTGTGTGTGTGTGTGTGTCCGTGTGAGTGTCCGTGTACAGAAAAGATGAATTTGTGATGCAGAACCATTATGGCATGACAACATGAGCACACGTGTTCACATTTGTATTATTATCACCATAAATACGGCTGTTCTCTCCCTTTCAGTCTCAGTGGACTGTTCATCCCCCCCTATCTCTCTCATACACACACACACACACACACACACACACACACACACACACACACACACACACACACACACATAAACAATCTCTCTCTCTCTCTCACACACACACACACACACACACACACACACACACACACACACACACAAACAATCTCTCTCTCAGACACACACACACACACACCTCTCTTTCTCCCTTGCTTTGTCCCCCTATCTGTTTCCCTCTCCCTCTCTCTCTCTCTCTCTCTCTCTCTCTCTCTCTCTCTCTCTCTCTCTCTCTCTCTCTCTCTCGCTCTCTCACATACACACACACACGCTCACACAGCCTTCCAAGACTATACCATCCTCACATTGAAATAAGAAGGGGGGGAAGAAATCGAGCTACTTGTCAACCAAATCAGCAAACTGCTGTCTGTTTATCATTCATAAGCATACATACCCATCCCTATCTTCTGGAGAACCACCTATCCTCCAGCCTGGCGCTCTCAGCTTCCTCCCCCATCCTCCTGCACCCGTCCTGGGAGGCTAGGAGCTCCCTGGCCCCTTCCTCCCCCCTCTGGTTGTCGGCAGTTGGACCAGTCTGGATGGGAGTACGAACAAAGGCGTGAGGGAAGAGAGGAGAGTGGGGCAGAGCTGGGCGAAAGAGTGTGAGAACTCACACCAGCATCCATACATACACACACACACGCGTGCGCGCACGCACCCTCTTTCTCTCTCTCTCGCTCTCTCTCTGGCTGCCTCTGTCACCACGACAACCACACACAGATGACTCAGAGATGAGATAAAACGAAAAGAAAAAGGGAGGGAGGGACAAAAAGCATGGAATTACTTTAGAGAGGAAAAGTGAGGAGCAGAGGAGAGAAGGATGCAGAGGACACTCGTCACCATCAAAGTCTCCCGATAAAAAAAAAAAAAAGAGTGAACTGCTGGAAGTCTCAGTTGCTACGAATCACGAATATTAAGTGTTTACGTCTCATTTTCCTGAAGTATCTACACTTTAAGAAAACAACAAAGATGTGAGGAGGGAGAGAGTCTTGAAGAAGGTTCGCTATTTTCATATTCAGCACAAAAGGAGCCAGACGAGAAGCGAGGACCACTCATCACCCTATCAAGCAACTTCTCTGCACGCTGGTAAGACCACCTAATTCCATCCCACTTCCGCTTTCTTCATAAGCAACTTGTTTACTTATTTACCAATAAGAAAAAGCTATTTCATTCCGTAACATATATTTCATCCAAACCATGTCTGATAATGTAAAATGTATGATTTTCATAATTTTCTGGTTAATGTTTTTGTTGTTGTTGTTGGTCTATTCAATGACAAATTGCTTTAATCTAAACAAAGGCATTTGGTGGCAGCAAGCTGAGCTCCCATCCAAAAGCTCCTTTCTCTGTGTTAAAAACCTGTGGGCTGTAAGACCCGACAGAGGGGGGGGAATCCATCACAGGCGCCCCTGAGGATCAGGGGCAGGGGCAGAGGCTCCCCAGAGATGGAATCTATACGGGAGACCTTGCCGTCAGGCTCCCGGTTACTCAGATCAATTGAGCTTCCGACGGCCACATGGAACTGCAGTGCCTATCTGGCAGGCAGGAGGCAAACACGCAAACGCCACCGCACATACAAAACACACACAGAGAAAGCATGCACACACACACACACACACACACACGCACACACACACACACACACACACACACACACACACACACATATATATGCACAAAGACACAAGGAAACACACATGCACAAAAACACATACATATATGCACTTACACAAATATACACACATATACACAATGCACACAAACACACACACACACACACACACACACACACACACACACACACACACACATACACACACACACACACACACAGAAAAAAAAAACACTCTAAAACCCATACACAGACACGTGTATATTCCCCATTGTGTACCATAATGTGGCAGCTGTCCTCCGTGGGAACTGTGTACTCATGCCAGGGAATCCTGCCAGCAAGAAAGGAGAAAATAACAAATAATTTACTTAAATAAAAAACAATTTTTCTCCCGTTTTGAACGACAGCATGAGAAATGCAGGGTGTCACTGTGATTTCACTAAAAACATAAAGTTGGACAGCCCTCCAAAGCCACAGGAGGAAAGTTGAAGGCAGGGGAAATTTGACAGAGCGAGAGGGAGAGGGAGAGAGAGGTTTTTGTCTGAGGCGCTCGCTCATGCATAAACTATGCCTTCCCGCGGCGCCCGATTGAGATTAATGCACCCTTAAATGATGGCGTGTGCCTAGTGAATGTACATCAAATTGAAATCTGCAGGAAGCGGGGAAAGGTGTGTGTGCATGTCTGTGTGTGTGTGTGTGTGTGTGTGTGTGTGTGTGTGTGTGTGTGTGTGTGTGTGTTTCTGTGTCTATCTGTGTATGTGTGTGTGTTTGTGTCTATCTGTGTGTGTGTGTGTATGCCGTATGTGTGTGTGTGTGTGTGTGTGTGTGTATGCCGTATGTGTGTGTGTGTGTGTGTGTGTGTGTGTGTGTGTGTGTGTGCGCGCGTGCGTGCGTACGTGCATTTGTGTGTGTGCATTTGTGTGTGTGTGTGTGTGCGCGTGTGTGCGTACGTGCATTTGTGTGTGTGTGTGTGTGTGTGTGTGTGTGTGTGTCTGTTGGAGGTGTATCCATATTGGATGAGGGGAATGTGGTTGAGGTACAGAGAGGATGAAAACAAGGAAAGAGAGAGAGAGAGGCAGGAGTGTTGGGGGGGGGGTCTATTTTTAGCTGCTGTCTGAAGAGAAGGTTATGTATCCAGCTACAGGCATATTGGGGAGAAAAACACCATTCAATATAAAGCATGATGCAGACTGAACTGGAATGATAATGGCAACAAAGGCAGGCCATGAGTGAATAAGAGATTAAAACACTGAATATTAAATCACCGCCTAAGTATGCAATCAAACTAGAATGAATGCCGCTTTCATCAGTATCATTAATTTACTCCTTTGCTATGACTGCTGAATAAAAATGGGTTGAATTTGCATTGTTTGGATCATTTAATCATCAATATACACCAGATAATTCAGATGAAACTGATAGTTCTCATTATCCTGCTATCTGATGAGCCCGGGGCTCTGTGGTGTTGAAGTTGCAATGAAAATGACTCTACCTCTCTGGCTGCCATCATCACAGTTTAGCAAACAAATCAGCCCTGCATTCAGAGCCCTTTCAGTCCACAGCACCCCATATTGACTTAGGAGCTTAGGAATGAATATGGAAATCCTGTATGCAGTTTCAATAATAATAAAAAAAAAAAAGTAAATGACGATGAATTCATTAATGCTATCTGTTCACTTGTGATAACATGGCAAAACAATCTCAAATACTGATGCTGAAGGTCTCTCACGGCAAATGAGGACTTATACAGCTCGTATCTAAGGCATGACGTGAAAGTCGTCAGTTGATGCATACAGTATGTGCACCTGACGCCTGCCTGCCTGCCTCCCTTCAGGTTCCACAGCCATCCGCGAGCCGATTTCTCCGGCTCCAGGTGATTATTTATATTAATAATCTGCAGACGCCACGAGAAGAGAAACAATAATATGCAAATTTCCATCTGCATTATTTTCCATTACTTAGACAGATTGAGACACCAGAGCAAAAAAGGAAAGTTTTTTTACTGGCAAGGGTGCTGCATAAGGAAGTAGGGATGTGGTCGTGCATGCATACTCACACAGACAATGTGTGGATAGAACCCCCAGTGTGGACAGAAGTGCATTTACTGCCTCAGACGGTGAGCCCGGTTGATGGATATTGTTGTTGTCATCTCTGGCATGAGAGAGATCTGTGGAGCTGGTGCAACACGGAAAATGAATTAGTGGTAAATAGACAAACGAGGTTCCACGCCACATCGGTGCCAAGGCAATAGGCGACCATGCAGTAGTGAAGTATATTTCCATTGCATTGGAAAGAAGTGCACACACACACACACACACACACACACACACACACACACACACACACACACACACACACACACACACACACACACACACACACACACACACACACACACATAAAAACGCATACACACATATAAAAACGCATACACCTCACTCACACTGTGTATACTTCACAATTTCAATTCGATCACCACCAGCCCCTTTCTCCAAGAAAGCCCAGTTCCAAGCCATAGCTTGAAACACAATCCAAACCCTGGTTGAAAAATGAGAGGAAACCCTCCACAGACACACGACACAATGCATATTTCAAGCCTCACAGCCCGTGAGTATGAAGCCAGCCTGGGCTGAAGAGTAATGCAGCTGGATCCGATTTCTTCTTTCTCCTCCAGGTTCCTCTGTTTACCAGTCCTGTCTATATTATGCTGATCGGAATTCTGAATGAGGGCACACTTTATCCGGAGGATATAGGATTCCGGTTGGCCGTGAATCAGCATATATTAAGCCACTTGGAAAAAAAATCACACATACTTTAGGAACAATGAGACAATGGACAGAAGTTTGCTGTGTCACAATGTGCTCTACGTCAGTGTTTCTTTGTCAATTCCAAGTGTGTGTGTGTGGGGGTGTGCGTGTGTGTGTGTGTGTGTGTGTGTGTGTGTGTGTGTGTGGTGTGTAAACACATCATGTGTATACAGTAAGGAAAGAGATTCATTTGATACAGTACCTTCACTGGCACTTGAAAATCATGAATACTTTAGGGACAATGAGACAATGAGAACAGATGTTTTGCTGTGAGTGCTGTGCTGTTCGTCAGTGCTTCTTTGTACTTTGTTCAAAGTGTGTGCATGCGTGTGTGTGTTATTCCACTGTGTGTGGGAGAGAAAGACTATGATTGTGTATTTATTTGCTATTTGTATGGATGAGCACACCTGCATTACAGAGGGCTCAGGCATAACCAATAGAGCTGCCAGATGTGTACAACTGCCCTCTTGCCCCAGGAAGCCCCCACACCTACTCAAATATTACTCTCTCCTCCAGCCAGTGAGTGGGCAGAGGGACCCTGGCAGTGCATCAATTATACTCCGGGTTTTTATGGCATTGTTGAACGTGAGCTGAGAGTCACGTAACTCAAGCCTGTGCACCATAAATATTGTATATGGAATCTATACCCTTATTGAATCCAATTCCCTTGGCCTATGGGAGGTCGGCCATATTGGACAGACCTATAAAATATATAAATGGGTCCAGCCACAGTCTCAGGGAAATGCACTGTTTAATGTCTGCCATTAATTTGCCTTTATACAGGTACTTTTAAACTGAAACAATTGTGTATGCACACACCACCTCATGAATGGCTAAACGAGTGTTTAAAATATTATTTAAATATTATGCCGTTTCACTTGACTGCTACAGATAAAGCAAATGTCCTCGTTTCGCCAGATTAGTGTTGCCTGTCTTATTCATCTCTCTCTCTCTCTCTCTATCTTTTTCTCTGTCTCTCTTGTTCATCTCCCTCTATCCATCTCTCTCTCTCGCCACTTTCTTCATGCAAGATGACCAGCAGCAGCATCTCTGCCCTTGGTGTCAGCTTTCAGGCTGATGGAGCTGTAATCACACCCCTTAGCGGGTTTGGCAGAGCAGTAAATGAACGGGGCATAGAGTGCAGCTCTTTGGAGCAGAGGAGACTCCCTCACCCAAGCAGCTGGGAAGCCTGTGCACTTCGCTGTTTCTCTTTCCCCAATG
>NC_085001.1:8342269-8354769 GCF_963854185.1 Sardina pilchardus
GACGGCGGGCGACGGCCTCGGCGAAGACGGCATGCAGGACGAGGAGGACGAGGAGGACGTGGAGAACGTGACCGTCCACGGAGGAGGCGGCGCCGGCCCGCCGTGGGGCCTGTGGCGGGCGGTGGGCTGGGTGTACACCACGCCGTGGGCCAGCGGGGTGGTGCTGGCGTTGGGCTTCCTGCTCCCGTTCGCCCTCTCGGCGTACATGTTCCTGCGCTACCCGCCGCTGGACATCGACCTGTCCTACAGCGCCTTCGAGGTGCGCAGCCACTCGTCCGCGCAGCACTTCGACGCGCTCGCCATCGCCCTCAAGACCCAGCTCGGCTCCTGGGACAGACACCGGCGCAACGCCGACGACTACGACTCGGACATCCTCCGCGACCTCCTGCTGGCCAAGCTCAACATCCAGGGTGGTAGTGACAGTGGTGGAGGCAAAGCGGGCGAAAGTGGAAAAGAGGCTACGGCGGCGGGGAGACTGCAGAACGAGACAGAGGCAGCGCACTCTCAAGTAAGCAAAGAGGAGAACGTGGCGAACGTCACGAGAGGTGACGGAGATGTCAAAAAGACGCTGGAGGAGGACGCTGGAGGAAAGACTGCTGGACACCTGGAGGATGTATCACTGCATGACAACCAAACCAGCCTGGGAGGAACCCACAGCCCCAGCTCCTCGGTTGGTGAAAAGGGGGACAGTGAGAGTGAGAGAGAGGGAGGAGCGGAGACCAGGGTCAGGAAGGCCAGGTCAGCAGGTGTGACCTACTCGTACCTGCAGAGCCAGGCCCTGTGGCGGGTGGAGCTGGTGTTCGTGGCGCAGGGCGACGGGACGCGCAACATCTTCACGCCGGAGCGCCTGCGCACCGTCCACCGCGTGGAGCGGCTCCTCATGGAGCACCCGCTGTTCCGGCAGTTCTGCTGGAAGCCCGTGGAGCTGCTGCGGGACCTGCCCCTGGGGCCGTCCTTCTGCTCGCCGCCCAGCTCGCTGCTCTCCTACCTCTACCCCAGCGAGCGCGCCGGCAAGATCTACTTCGACGGCATGGGCCCCGACCTGGCAGACATCCACGGTGAGTCAACGGCGAAACGCAAGCGAGGTGGTCGTCTGTCTTATCAGCGGGAATTAACGTTCCCAGAGGTGGAGAATTCCAGCTTCAGACACTAAGTCTTATTGATTAAGCCATGAATAGGTCCACTTAACACTGGTGATTTCACAAATTCATCTACCTGGCTGAAGAGATACAATGACTACAATCAGCTGGTTTTGTATATGGTTGGAATTGATAGCCTATGTGGTAGGACTTTTACTTTCTGAAGCTGGAGCCTGAAGTGGAGTTCTCTACCTCTGGTTCCTCCCTGCTGCTAGATCCCTCCTGCTTTTAGAACCATGTTCCAACATGTACTTGATTTGAAGTCAAGGTAACTAAAATAATCCTTTTGATAAGTCAGCTGTTCAGGTAGAGAGTGTAAATGATGGCGAGGAATCAGGTATGCTGAGAAGGCAGAGGAGAACATTAGACACAGGGGAGCTGTCACAGATGTTGGAGTAGGATTGAGAACAACAACTCGATCACAAGGTTACATCTCCAGAAAACAACTCCAAATGGTAGCTTGGCGGGGTGTACATTTATTTGTCGTTTTATGTGTTTTTTTTGTGATTGATTCTGTTTGAGCTCAGTGACTATTTTGGGGCAATTATTTTGTTGCCTCTGACAGCTCAGCATAGCATATGTGTGTACTTAAGGAATCTCTTGGCTCAGGCGCCAATGTTTCCTCCAGCCCTCACTTGCATATAATACCATCAAAGCTGACTGTAGACGAGGGAAAAAGGAAATGAATAGTAGTTATAGATCGAGCCAAGATAAGGAAGTGTCCACAGATCTGGGGGAATTGCCAATTAAATTTCTCATTCCCGAATCAAAGCTAATCCAATGCATGTTTGAGCGTATAATTATTAGTTACGTAAAGTCATGCACATACCCTCGTTTGGGCTGCACTTTAGATTCATAAATAAATGAAAATGTTTAGCTTGATTACAAGAGTCTATTTTGAGACGTGCCAAATGATCCGACTGTGGCTGTGATTAAAAAGAACTGAGCAGAGGACAGAGGAAGTCCAAATATAGACGCCGTCACCGGCTGAGAATTCTCTCATCTCCTCCTGTTTTACTCTTTTCCCCCAGGTGCCTTGAGTCTAGCAATCACTCACCCCCAGTTCTACTGGTACGTGGATGAGAACTTGACCCCCGACAACCTCTGCTCCTCTCTGCTCCGCAGTGAGATCCACTTTGGCGCCCCCCTGCCCTCATTCTACTCCCTGCAGGACAGGTCACAGGAGCAGAGGCGGCGCTTCAGGGACTTTGTGGTGCAGTACGCCGACATCCTGGCCCGACAATCCACCAGGTTAAACTGCTTGACCTCTCTCGCCCCCCCCCCCCCCCCTTCCCATCCAATCAAGGTGTTTTACGCTCTGCATTTTTTTTTTAAGGAAAAAAGGATCTTACCCTGCTGTGTCCAGAACATTGACTCGTTCACTACATAATGCAGTTGTGAATGACTACCATAAACATTGCACTATTGAATGAGTAGACGTTCTAAGCACAGGACTTTAATCATGACAGTCACAAGAGTTATGGTTATGGTTATGGCTATGGTATTTAGCAGATACGTTTTTCCAAAGCGACATTCACATACAGTACTGTAACACTAGTTCAATTTAACAGTACACGGTTTATAAATTGGTATTTACAGTTTAGGAATTATTGCTCTCCTCACTACATTGAGAAGAGTAGCAATAATAAACAACAATGTCAATTCAATCAATAGCAATCAATGAAAATGACTAAATACTATAATAAAGTTGTACCGCGTAATTGAGTGCACAAGGAATGAAATGGGAGAAAGGGTCATGCGCAGTGCAACTGACTGATGCTGTGCTGTTGCTGAAAACACTGCACTGTCTTTATCTCAAACTTCATCTCGTTGCCAGTAACAGTTAATAACATAGAATCCAAGGGACAACATGCAATAAGGTTATGAAATTAATGGTATCTTGCAGGACACCTGTCTTTGATACATTAATGTGAAAAATGTGAGCAGTTAAATGTCTGCCCATTTATAGGCTACATATGCATGTGGGAAATGCATTTTTGAAATACATTTTCTAGTTTCATATCTCCAGCTGACATGTTCACGACTTCTCTAGTAGAGTTGTCTCATCGAAATTCATGGAAAAGTGTGTAATAGTCTAGTCATTAGGTTTGTGGAAATGGACCACCATGATCAAGTTTCAAGCTTCATAAAAATAATTGGGTGTCCTGGATGACATTAGAGTATCAGATGTGTGGCGATAAAGAAAATGACCATTCTGATATTAAATTAGGTTTGCATATTGGTCAAATAATTATTCCTTTAAAATGAGTTCAGATGGGTTTCCAATCTCATTAAGATAATCCTATCTAATGCCACTGAAGTGGACACATCCTCTGCTGTCTCCTTGGTCATTCCTTTTGAGTCTGTTTCTGCCTCTAAACTTCGCTCTGCGTGATTGCCCTTGTCTGTCCTTTCACTAAATATTGCCCTGTCAATCTTTCCCCTTTACTTTATTCCATTCCTTCTGTCCTCATTATTTTTTTTTTCTATCATGGTTGCCCTTTCAATCTCCCTACTTTCTTTCTGTCTGCCTATATATCTTTCCATCCTCCTAATCATGATTTTGTTTCTTGTTGCCCTTTATAGCCTATTTCAACTGTCTTCTTTCTTCCCTCATTATCTGTCCATCTCAGCCAGGTGAAGGTTCTGTATGGAGGAACCGAGTTGTTTGACGACGAAGTCCGGCGTACCTTTCACAGTGATATGTTACTTGCCGTCTTCAGTGGAGCCTGCATCTCCATTTTGGTGTACATCCTCACGTCCTTCTCAGGTAGGCTACTTCTTGCTGGGCTACCCGCTCACGTCTGCAGAACACACTCCCTTATTAAAATAGATGTTGTAATCAATAACTGGCTCGGTCATAATTTAAACTCAAGATGTTTAAGCGTAAGATAATTACGCTGATGAAACTCACTGCTGACAAACGCTCTTGGCTCTATCTTCGGTAGAGGCCCGTTCGCCAGCATTTTTAGTCACAGGACTGCAATCAACATTTCATGTATCTCATTCAGACGGAGCGCAATTTAAAGACCATTATTGACCGGGGGCACTCGACAGAAATTCCGCTCAACCAAAATCCAATATCTCCAACTTGATTGCCCAACCTGCGCTTTCATCTCTTCCTCTGCTGACTCTGATATTGCCCTCGTGCTGCTGGCAGCCTCAGCGCACGCGGAGCACAGCTAGACTACGAATCAGACATCGCGCGGGAATCATCCTACATAACTCTCTCCGCACCGCAGCATTTACGTTTGTCTCGATATGCCCATTTAATAAAATGGATATCATAATATTTTATAGAGTAAAATATTACAAGTTCATATTTGAGAACGTTTTTCATTATAGATCATGCTAAAAAACCTACTCTGCAACAAGGCAACATTAACTGTAGGCTAATCTTAATCCCTCTCACTATCTCTCTCTCTCTCTCTCTCTCTCTCTCTCTCTCTCTCTCTCTCTCTCTCTCTCTCTAATAAACCACTTAATTGTGTGTGTCCTATGTGTCTCTTGCAGTGTTTCTGACATTCTTTGGCCTGGCCAGCATTGGTCTAAGCTGCCTGATGGCACTTTTCCTCTACCATGTGGTGTTTGGTGTGCGTTATCTGGGGATCCTTAATGGAGTGGCGGCATTCGTTATCATTGGGATTGGTGAGTCTTATCAGCCACTTTCCTAAACCATTTTTCTTCATTGGAGAGGGTTGAGCTGGGCTTTAATTAATTTAATGTGTAATCAATAACCCAAGAGCTTGGAGGAAGCCTCACAAATTAACACTATTTGTGTGTGTGTGTGTGTGTGTGTGTGTGTGTGTGTGTGTGTGTGTGTGTGTGTGTGTGCGTGCTTGTGTGTGTGTTTGTGTGTGTGTGTGTGTGTGTGTGTGTGTGTTTCTTGCAAAGTAGCTTTGAGCTATGAGTGTTCCCTCATGAAAATTGGAGATGAGTCTCTTCAGCAGAGTTTCTGTCAGATCTCAAGTTTTGCTCCCACGGCAGTATGACACTCTCATCTCCTCCATCAGCCATACTGACTGAGTTTTTTATTTTATTTATCGATTGATGTTCAGCCAACTCTGCAGCTCCCTACACTGTGTTACGTTGGACCAAATCATTTATTTGTTCTTCTGGCCCATCTGCTTGTTTTCCTTCTGCTTGCTTCAATCTTTTCTCACCTTCTCTATTACCTCAATATGCTAAGGAGGCCATTGGTGGCCCCAGCTGTGGTGCAACTGGCTGGGGCACCTGCACCGCACGCCGGCGACCCGGGTCCAATTCCCACCCCTTGGTCCTTTCCGGATACAACCCCTGCTCTCTCTCCCACTCACTTCCTGTCACTCTTCACTGTCACTATCATTAAATGCATAAAAAGCCCCAAAATACACTTTAAAAAGGAGGCCATAGGTAGGACATAAGTTCAGTACCCAGGAAACACGCATGGTCATGCATAGGTCATGACAATGGTCATGCATATGCTGCTGTGAGTCGCTGTTGGTAAAATGGTCATCTGCTATTCATTTGAATTAATTCATGTTCTGTGTGTGTGTGTGTGTGTGTGTGTGTGTGTGTGTGTGTGAGTGCAGGGGTGGACGACGTGTTTGTGTTCATTAGCACCTTCCGGCAGGCGTCGCACCTGCAGCAGCCTGAGCAGCGAGTGTTCTACACCGTGAAGACTGCCGGCCGTGCCACCTTCCTCACCTCCTTCACCACCGCCGCCGCCTACGCCGCTAACACCTTCTCCCAGGTGAGGTGACCAGGCACCAACACTGTTGTTTACTTTACCAGACCCGGCTACCAGACAGTACTGTAGATAGATGGTTGGATGGATGGACAGACAGACAGACATATGCATTATATCTTACTAATAGCAAGGGAAATATATAATCAATTTAGATGGTAATCCTTACATACTGTATCAAGAGCCCATGGATGCTTTTTCTAAAAAGTAAAATGATGAGAGGGGGGTAAAAACTTCAAGGCACTGAATTAGTTTGTGAGCCCTTGTTTTTTTGAACTTCAAAAAGCGTGAAATTTTAATACTTAAAGTAATCAATCCACCCCTCCACCTCCGCCCCCCTCTTTATTGAAACCCTCTGAGCTGTCAGCTTAGCAGCTTTCAATGTCTCAGGTTCCAAGAAGAACAAGCAAGGGCTTCTAATTAAAGCCTTTGCAATCTGCTGGTAAACAAGACAACTCCTAATATAAAAGACTTCTCTTCCCATTATGTAAGACTGATCACTCTGGCATAGCTTGCTACATACATTACTTTATTGCATACTGTGCTGCGCTCGTCCTCATTGGCATTCCTAAATCATCATAGAGGGTGCTGCTACCTGTTCACTGAAATGCAACCTCATCTCGGCAGTGGCAATATATTTTTGGTTAGTGGAGCACAATGAGGCGCTAATGCATAATGATATCATTGTAAAACAGCCCCAAACTGCAAGTGACACTTCTCTCAAACTTCTATGCTCTTATTTATATGCTGGGAGGGGAGACATTGCGGTTCCGTATCATTGGTCCGACATCCCATAAGTCCGACATCTCATTAGTCCGAAAATGAACCATTGACCAGAGATCCCATTAGTCCGACATCCCATTGGTCCGAAAAAAAGAAGCCCATTGGTCCGACATCTCATTAGTCCGACCATACAATACATTAACAAATCCAGACTTTGGTCTATTTCCTAAAAACTCCGTCTACCACTGTTTACAGTTAGAGTGATCTGACGCTATTTGTAGTATGATTTCAATAGCAGCGACATAGGCTAGTGGATGGGTGCGTGACTGTCATGCAGGTGACCCAGGCTCACATCCCGCGATGAACTTCATCTAGCATGAGATGTGTTTTATATTTTTGCAAACGAACATCGAAGCAAACGTGTTTCAGTCGTATAAACTTTCATACGACAAAACCACAAATTAGCCTATTCCAACATAGCTAAACGTAGGCCCTATAGGACAATGAACTCTTACCTTTATGTTCTAGGCTACAAGTTATCCACAGTTAGTCCACAGTTATTTCCATCGTGCGTTCTTCTCGATATGAGCTAGAAATAGAGCCTTGCCATATTCTTCTATCACACAGGTCTGACTAAATTCAAAGTTTCACTCCAGAAACTCGTTTTAATTTGTGCATAGTCCTGGCTTCCCAAAATGTCGCACAACACACTGCCACATTGGTTTAGGTGCCATTTCTTAAATATTACATTGTTTAATTGCATATAATAACTCTGTTCTCATGTAATATCATTATATGTAGCCTACTTATTTCTATGTATTTTTTTATATGCACGCGCACCCGCACACCTTACCCGAATGCGCTATGATGGGGGCGGTCTGAAGAGGGTAGCAAGTGCGTGTGAGATTTTGAATCTGTGGCGCCAGTAGACCTAGCCTACTCAGTGCTGCGGCAACGAGTGTTTGTAAATGTTTTCCTTCGAGTTTGAAACTAACAACAATACCGAGGAAACGTACTTTCACATTAGGTAAACGCTGTGCGCAGTTTGGACCGTTGCGTTACCAAACAGAGGACGCACGAAGAGAAAAAGCCTTCGGGGACTGCTGGTGCATTCACCAGATTTGGTGAGATCGATTGCTTTTCTGTGTTTTCATATTGCTTGGTCTAGCAGAGAGACAGCAATCGCATTTTCCCTTTTTTCTGACCATTATATTTTTTGATTGCTGCGGGACGTTTTGTCGGCAGCGGCCCTTTTAGTTTTCCTGGATTGGATTATTGACTCTTGTGCGCGGTCCTGGCAAAATACAGGACATCTTTCGTTTAGTTTGGACTTGTAGGTTTATTTTCGGGACTGAATTAAAGGGGGAATTGCAACGCTTGGGATTGTTTGGGACATTTAATTGTGTGTGAATATAAAACGCCGCTGTGCACGACATGGGTTATTGTTTGGTGTGTGTCTTCCTTTACTGTTAAACCGAAGAAAGCGACATTGTTTCATTGTTATAATCAAGAGACGCACTCAGATGTGTAGTCTACGTTGTAGCCTACTCATTCTCAGAATGATCTGTTTATTGCCATTCATATTTAGTCATTCAAAAAAACCTTCTGCGTTTAATTAACACAGCCGAAGGCGGTTGATTGTTACAACAGGCTAGCACATTTCCACCTGTTGTTAGACACACAATGCTGCAAAAAAAGATGTCTCCTCTTTTCCGCGAATTTTGCATCTTTCAGTTTCAAGTCATCCATGCATCTCTAGGCTGTGTATGGTCGGACTAATGGGACGTCGGACCAATGGTTCTCTTTTTTTCGGAGTAATGAGATGTCGGACTAATGGTATCTCTATTGAATGGTTCATTTTCGGACGAATGGGATGTCGGACTAATGGGATGTCGGACCAATGGTCCGGCCCCAGACATTGCAGCGTGGAGCACTGCCAGATGTCATGTTTATTCATGATGCCTCCTCTTTAGCATATGTCAAAACGTAGCTGTGCTAAGTGCTAAGCGCTAAATGCTTTAGTACAGCAATCAAAATGTCTTAAGGCGTCCGCCGTTTATCACCTTTCTGTTTGGTGTAGATCCCGGCGGTCCACGACTTTGGCTTGTTCATGGCCCTCATCGTGAGTTGCTGCTGGGTCTGGGTGTCCTTGATGATGCCCGCTGCCCTCTGCATATGGAGCCAGTGCTGGGCTGCCCAGGGAAATGCCTGTCTGAAATGGTATGGCCTGCTCAGGGGGAGGCTCAGACTTGAAAGAATCAAGCACAGTCATTAGTATCAGATTGTTTTATGCCAAGAGGTTAGTCTCTCATAGACTGATTTCAACCGTGCATAAATTAGAGCATGGATATTGGTGCTGGCTACAGTTGAAAGAGTTGGCTTTTCACAGTTTTCTTCTCAAGATGTCTGTGGTAATTTTAGTAAGTCATGGGGTGGCTCTCAAACTCTCTCCTTGATCCTCGATGCCCGGTCCTCGAGGCTCGTTCCCACTGATCTATAACTAACACTGGATAGACTATCCCATTGTTACCGCCCCATCATTCTCTATCTAGATCAGTGAGGACGAGGATCGAGGAAGGAAGGGAGGGTGTATAAAAGACCAAATGAGAGGCACCCATGGACTGAAGTAGCTTGCATAGCGGTGTCCATTGAAATAGAAAGGGAACAGTTATTAACCGCTCTCTCTTGGTATATACAGTATGACCCATCTGTTGGCTCCCCATATTGTTAACATCCACAAATTGAGTCAGAAAGCTGATTAATCAGCACATAGTTTCTGATATTTTGGTTTTAACTCTACAGAATAATAAAACAGCTAGTCCAGTGGGAAAAGAGAAGTAACCCTGTAGGTGGAGGTTGTTTAATTGTCTGGTTGTTTTGAGTAGGCCATCAATGGCTGCTGTCTCTCTCTCCACCAGGTGGAACGTCATCGCTAGCTTCTCCGCTGTGAGTCAGAGCCCTCTCTCAGACGAAGACGACGTGGCCTTGCTGTCTGTGGAGATGGAGATAGGTGAGAGTGTGCTTTTATTTGATCATGTCAACGCTAAGCGGGACTCAATGGAGACAAACGGGAACAAAAAGGGCCAGATGAAATGTATAAAATAAAGCGAAAAAAGAAAAGAGAGAGAAAATCTTCACCGCTATCAGGCTCTTCAGAAAAAAGTATATTTCATGCAACGGTTCAACTGAGCAACTTTATGATCCATTTTGTGCTGCAGTAGGATTTGGCCCGAGGGGGGGGACCAATCTCAGTCACACTCAGGACATTAAGTGCTGAACAAACACTTAACACCCCCCCCTCCCACACACACACACACACACACACACACACACCCAAGCCAGACAGACTCCCGAGCTCCTCTCTCCACCCGCCACCCTCCAGCCATGCTATGAGGTACCAGTAATCCCACAGAGCCCTGGATGCCGTCCGTCTCTTCCTCTCCCGTAGGAATCCCAGTCTTGTTTGACTGCTGTTATTTTGTGATCTTTTGACTGTCTCTCTCTGCCCACCCCCATCCATACCAGACCCACGTGAGGTGGAGACAGACACAGCGCTGCTGTCTTTGAGCGTGGACCCGCCGCGGGGCTCGTCGGGGAAGGGCGGCGTAGGGGTGGTGAGCACCTGGCTCCAGTGGGTCCTGCGCCACTGGGTGGCTGAGCCGGTGGTGGAGAGACGCAAGACGGTCATCGGTAAGTCGAGCACCTTATAAAGCTGCTCTGTGGCTAAGGAGTTCAATTTAATTTAATTTAATTTAATTTAATTTAATTCAGCTCAGTTCCAAAGAGTTTTATTGGCATGAGTCTTTTTTAGAACAATGTGGACAAAGGCATGCAGCGTATTTTAGCATAATGATGCAAACATTCTCACACAAGAAAAGCTCTCTCAGTTGATTCAACTTGAGAGTTGTAATTTTATTTTCAGGACACTTGTTTTCATGCTGTGCTATCTGACAAAATCCGTAGTGTTTACATTGTTATGTCTGGTTCTTACACATGTTTCATTTCTCTCTAGGCTTTAGTCACTTCCAATTTCTCTTGCTCTCTTTCCCTCTCCCTCGCTCTCTCCTCTCTCGCTCTTTCTCTTTCTCTCTCCCTCTGTTATTTCTCTTCTATGTCTCCCCCCCCTTCTCTCTCACCTTCTCTCTCTCTCTCTCTGTATCTCTCTCTCTCTCTCTCTCTCCTCTGTCTCTCTTCTGTCAGGCGTTTATATCCTGGTTCTGCTGGCCTCGGCCTTCTGCTGCTGCCTGTTACGGCCGGCTAGTCACGCTCCGCTCCTCTTCCGCCGGGACTCCAACATCCAGACGCTCCTCAATCTCCGCGGCAACCTGAGTGCCCAGGGAATCTCGTGCCTCACATGCTCAGGTAAATCCTCCAGGCTGGCTCGGAGTGATATCGGACCGAGCACAGGGGGCCTTAGCCTTCATATCAGTCACCGGTCAGACAAGGGGAGGCCGAATGTGCTTCTACTACAAATTTGGGTTTCCTTTTATTTTGCATTCCGTTGTAATTCTGTGCTGGATTAGTGTTTATTGTAAATTAATCAAGATAGACTTAATGCACACGGCTTTTAGTTTTGTTAGATGAGAACCGTAAACAATTACATGTATTTAGAGAAACCCGTTTTAGCCACTTCTAGCCAGTGGTGATTTTACGTAACATGGCATGTTTAGAGTGAGTCCAGCATGCAGCTGGCGATTGAAGCCTATGACGATGCATCCTGTGTTTTTGCCTCTAAGGATCCTTCATGGAGAGACCTCATTTCCTGCACAGCGTTGCCCACCACATGCCCGCCATGCCAGGGCCGGCGGCTCAACAGCACTCCCGCGCCGCCGCCGCCAATCCGTCTCTCCGCGGCCAGCCCAAATCAGCCGCCCCCACCTCCCAATCAGGTAGCTGGGCCACCCCTGTGCTTACCGATTGTCTGTACTCTTGATGAGATGTAAACAGACGCCGCATGCTACCCTCTTCTTTCTGTAATATATGGTTGGTGCTTTATCTTTGTGTGTGGGGAAAATAAACAAATGTTTACAACAATGCCTGTTCGACCGAGCGGCCAATGTTTTCCACCACACCCTCCCATCTCAGACAATAAAAGAAGTGGAATGCGGAATGCAGAGTGAAGCAATTTCACGATTCCAAATGACTTTAGGCTCCGCTGTGTTGATGACACCGTGATGTTTGAAAGAGTTTCAAAATTGGACAAGATAACAGATAATTTTACTTTATTCTGAGCGTCGAAGCTTTACTGTAGAGTTCCATCACGCGTGCAACACAACACGCCGCTCACAAATGCCATGACGTGTGGTTTCTCATTACACAAAATCATTTTTTAATGGCTGTCTTGCAGGAAAGCTGCTCACAGTGTACGTCTCCAAGTTGGACATGGGATCTGCGGTCACTCTCTATCGCTTCTCTCTGAACGGCACCGTCCCGGCACCCTGGACGTCACTGACACCTGGCCATGGAGAGGTGCCATCATTCCAGGTGACCCTCACCACACCTGTTTAGCATCAGGCTGTATTTTGAATCAACCACAGCAGCAAATTATGTCAGCTTCATTGAAGCCCTATGATGTACATGACATTTTTGCATGATTTTATTTTTTGCTGTTGAACATCGCAACAGGAAATAGCAAGCCTCACTAAATTACTAAATTGTCTTCATCACAAAATAGCAGACATGTTGCACCAACATATGTCAAATATTATCAGTGCATGCTTTTGATTACATTGACACTGTTTATGAAACATACCGTATGTGGAAATGGACTCCAGTATAACAGGTATTTTTGTACGATATGGACTACAATATGCAGTCAATATACTGACTATGTGAACCAGAAGATTTCCCATTAACCTTCACCTGCACAGATCACAGTGGGGTCTCTCCATGAGAATAAGAAACCTGTGTCT